>NW_027150374.1:0-20000 GCF_031143425.1 Pleurodeles waltl
CAGAAATGCACAGGTTTGGTAGGTTTCCCTAGGTGGCGGCTGAGCTACAAGCCAAAATCTACAGGTAGGCACTTTGCAAAAAACACCTCTGTTTTCCTTCAAAAATTTGGATGTGTCCACGTTGCGCTTTGGGGCGTTTCCTGTCGCGGGCGCTAGGCCTACCCACACAAGTGAGGTATCAGTTTTATCGGGAGACGTGGGGGAACGCTGGGTGGAAGCAAATTCGTGGCTCCTCTCAGATTCCAGAACTTTCTGCAACAGAAATGTGAGGAACATGTGATTTTTTAGCCAAATTTTGAGGTTTGCAATGGATTCTGGGTAACAGAACCTGGTCCGAGCCACACAAGTCACCCCATCTTGGATTCCCTTAGGTCTCTAGTTTTCAGAAATGCACAGGTTTGGTAGGTTTCCCTAGGTGGCAGCTGAGCTACAGTCCAAAATCTACAGGTAGGCACTTTCCAAAAAACACCTCTGTTTTCATTGAAAAATTTGACTGTGTCCACGTTGCGCTTTGGGGCATTTCCTGTCGCGGGCGCTAGGCCAACCCACACAAGTGAGGTATCATTTTTATCGGGAGACGTGGGGGAACGCTGGGTGGAAGGAAATTTGTGGCTCCTCTCAGATTCCAGAACTTTCTCCACAGAAATGTGAGACACATGTGTTTTTTTAGCCAAATTTTGAGGTTTGCAAAGGATTCTGGGTAACAGAACCTGGTCCGAGCCACACAAGTCACCCCATCTTGGATTCCCCTAGGTCTCTAGTTTTCAGAAATGCACAGGTTTGGTAGGTTTCCCTAGGTGGCGGCTGAGCTACAAGCCAAAATCTACAGGTAGGCACTTTGCAAAAAACACCTCTGTTTTCCTTAAAAAATGTGGATGTGTCCACGTTGCGCTTTGGGGCGTTTCCTGTCGCGGGCGCTAGGCCTACCCACACAAGTGAGGTATCAGTTTTATCAGGAGATGTGGGGGAACGCTGGGTGGAAGGAAATTTGTGGCTCCTCTCAGATTCCAGAACTTTCTGCCACAGAAATGTGAGGAACAAGTGTTTTTTTAGCCAAATTTTGAGGTTTGCAAAGGATTCTGGGTAACAGAACCTGGTCCGAGCCACACAAGTCACCCCATCTTGGATTCCCCTAGGTCTCTAGTTTTCAGAAATGCACAGGTTTGGTAGGTTTCCCTAGGTGGCAGCTGAGCTACAAGCCAAAATCTACAGGTAGGCACTTTGCAAAAAACACCTCTGTTTTCCTTCAAAAATTTGGATATGTCCACGTTGCGCTTTGGGGCGTTTCCTGTCGCGAGCGCTAGGCCTACCCACACAAGTGAGGTATCATTTTTATCGGGAGACGTGGGGGAACGCTGGGTGGAAGGAAATTTGTGGCTCCTCTCAGATTCCAGAACTTTCTGCTACAGAAATGTGAGGAACATGTGTTTTTTTAGCCAAATTTTGAGGTTTGCAAAGGGTTCTGGGTAACACAACCTGGTCCGAGCCACACAAGTCACCCCATCTTGGATTCCCCTAGGTCTCTAGTTTTCAGAAATGCACAGGTTTGGTAGGTTTCCCTAGGTGGCGGCTGAGCTACAAGCCAAAATCTACAGGTAGGCACTTTGCAAGAAACACCTCTGTTTTCCTTCAAAAATTTGGATGTGTCCACGTTGCGCTTTGGGGCGTTTGCTGTCGCGGGCGCTAGGCCTACCCACACAAGTGAGGTATCATTTTTATCGGGAGACGTGGGGGAACGCTGGGTGGAAGGAAATTTGTGGCTCCTCTCAGATTCCAGAACGTTCTGCCACAGAAATGTGAGGAACATGTGTTTTTTTAGCCAAATTCTGAGGTTTGCAAAGGATTCTGGGTAACAGAACCTGGTCTGAGCCACACAAGTCACCCCATCTTGGATTCCCCTAGGTCTCTAGTTTTCAGAAATGCACAGGTTTGGTAGGTTTCCTTAGGTGGCGGCTGAGCTACAGGCCAAAATCTACAGGTAGGCACTTTGCAAAAAACACCTCTGTTTTCCTTCAAAAATTTGGCTGTGTCCACGTTGCGCTTTGGGGCATTTCCTGTCGCGGGTGCTAGGCCTACCCACACAAGTGAGGTATCATTTTTATCGGGAGACGTGGGGAACGCTGGGTGGAAGGAAATTTGTGGCTCCTCTCAGATTCCAGAACGTTCTGCCACAGAAATGTGAGGAACATGTGTTTTTTTAGCCAAATTCTGAGGTTTGCAAAGGATTCTGGGTAACAGAACCTGGTCCGAGCCACACAAGTCACCCCATCTTGGATTCCCCTAGGTCTCTAGTTTTCAGAAATGCACAGGTTTGGTAGGTTTCCCTAGGTGGCGGCTGAGCTACAGGCCAAAATCTACAGGTAGGCACTTTGCAAAAAACACCTCTGTTTTCCTTCAAAAATTTGGCTGTGTCCACGTTGCGCTTTGGGGCATTTCCTGTTGCCGGCGCTAGGCCTACCCACACAAGTGAGGTATCATTTTTATCGGGAGACGTGGGGGAACGCTGGGTGGAAGCATATTCGTGGCTCCTCTCAGATTCCAGAACTTTCTGCCACAGAAATGTGAGGAACATGTGTTTTTTTAGCCAAATTTTGAGGTTTGCAATGGATTCTGGGTAACAGAACCTGGTCCGAGCCACACAAGTCACCCCATCTTGGATTCCCTTAGGTCTCTAGTTTTCAGAAATGCACAGGTTTGGTAGGTTTCCCTAGGTGGCGGCTGAGCTACAGTCCAAAATCTACAGGTAGGCACTTTGCAAAAAACACCTCTGTTTTCATTGAAAAATTTGGCTGTGTCCACGTTGCGCTTTGGGGCATTTCCTGTCGCGGGCGCTAGGCCAACCCACACAAGTGAGGTATCATTTTTATCGGGAGACGTGGGGGAACGCTAGGTGGCGGCTGAGCTACAGTCCAAAATCTACAGGTAGGCACTTTGCAAAAAACACCTCTGTTTTCATTGAAAAATTTGGCTGTGTCCACGTTGCGCTTTGGGGCATTTCCTGTCGCGGGCGCTAGGCCAACCCACACAAGTGAGGTATCATTTTTATCGGGAGACGTGGGGGAACGCTGGGTGGAAGGAAATTTGTGGCTCCTCTCAGATTCCAGAACTTTCTGCTACAGAAATGTGAGGAACATGTGTTTTTTTAGCCAAATTTTGAGGTTTGCAAAGGGTTCTGGGTAACACAACCTGGTCCGAGCCACACAAGTCACCCCATCTTGGATTCCCCTAGGTCTCTAGTTTTCAGAAATGCACAGGTTTGGTAGGTTTCCCTAGGTGACGGCTGAGCTACAGTCCAAAATCTACAGGTAGGCACTTTGCAAAAAACACCTCTGTTTTCCTTCAAAAATGTGGCTGTGTCCACGTTGCGCTTTGGGGCATTTACTGTTGCGGGCGCTAGGCCAACCCACAAAATTGATGTATCATTTTTATCGGGAGACGTGGGGGAACGCTGGGTGGAAGGAAGTTTGTGGCTCCTCTCAGATTCCAGAACTTTCTGCCACAGAAATGTCAGGAACATGTGTTTTTTTAGCCAAATTTTGAGGTTTGCAAAGGATTCTGGGTAACAGAACCTGTTCCGAGCCACACAAGTCACCCCATCTTGGATTCCCCTAGGTCTCTAGTTTTCAGAAATGCACAGGTTTGGTAGGTTTCCCTAGGTGGCGGCTGAGCTACAAGCCAAAATCTACAGGTAGGCACTTTGCAAAAAACACCTCTGTTTTCCTTCAAAAATTTTGATGTGTCCACGTTGCGCTTTGTGGCGTTTCCTGTCGCGGGCGCTAGGCCTACCAACACAAGTGAGGTATCAGTTTTATCGGGAGATGTGGGGGAACGCTGGGTGGAAGGAAATTTGTGGCTCCTCTCAGATTCCAGAACTTTCTGCACAGAAATGTGAGGAACATGTGTTTTTTTAGCCAAATTTTGAGGTTTGCAAAGGGTTCTGGGTAACAGAACCTGGTCCGAGCCACACAAGTCACCCCATCTTGGATTCCCCTAGGTCTCTAGTTTTCAGAAATGCACAGGTTTGGTAGGTTTCCCTAGGTGGCGGCTGAGCTACAAGCCAAAATCTACAGGTAGGCACTTTGCAAAAAACACCTCTGTTTTCCTTCAAAAAATGTTATGTGTCCACGTTGCGCTTTGGGGCGTTTCCTGTCGCGGGCGCTAGGACTACCCACACAAGTGAGGTATCATTTTTATCGGGAGACGTGGGGGAACGCTGGGTGGAAGGAAATTTGTGGCTCCTCTCAGATTCCAGAACGTTCTGCCACAGAAATGTGAGGAACATGTGTTTTTTTAGCCAAATTCTGAGGTTTGCAAAGGATTCTGGGTAACAGAACCTGGTCCGAGCCACACAAGTCACCCCATCTTGGATTCCCCTAGGTCTCTAGTTTTTAGAAATGCACAGGTTTGGTAGGTTTCCCTAGGTGGCGGATGAGCTACAGGCCAAAATCTACAGGTAGGCACTTTGCAAAAAACACCTCTGTTTTCCTTCAAAAATTTGGCTGTGTCCACGTTGCGCTTTGGGGCATTTCCTGTCTCGGGCGCTAGGCCTACCCACACAAGTGAGGTATCATTTTTATCGGGAGACATGGGGGAACGCTGGGTGGAAGCAAATTCGTGGCTCCTCTCAGATTCCAGAACTTTCTGCCACAGAAATGTGAGGAACATGTGTTTTTTTAGCCAAATTTTGAGGTTTGCAATGGATTCTGGGTAACAGAACCTGGTCCGAGCCACACAAGTCACCCCATCTTGGATTCCCCTAGGTCTCTAGTTTTCAGAAATGCACAGGTTTGGTAGGTTTCCCTAGGTGGCGGCTGAGCTACAGTCCAAAATCTACAGGTAGGCACTTTGCAAAAAACACCTCTGTTTTCATTGAAAAATTTGGCTGTGTCCACGTTGCGCTTTGGGGCATTTCCTGTTGCGGGCGCTACGCCAACCCACACAAGTGAGGTATCATTTTTATCGGGAGACGTGGGGGAACGCTGGGTGGAAGGAAATTTGTGGCTCCTCTCAGATTCCAGAACTTTCTGCCACAGAAATGTGAGGAACATATGTTTTTTTAGCCAAATTTTGAGGTTTGCAAAGGATTCTGGGTAACAGAACCTGGTCCGAGCCACACAAGTCACCCCATCTTGGATTCCCCTAGGTCTCTAGTTTTCAGAAATGCACAGGTTTGGTAGGTTTCCCTAGGTGGCGGCTGAGCTACAAGCCAAAATCTACAGGTAGGCACTTTGCAAAAAACACCTCTGTTTTCCTTCAAAAATTTGTATGTGTCCACGTTGCGCTTTGGGGCGTTTCCTGTCGCGGGCGCTAGGCCTACCCACACAAGTGAGGTATCAGTTTTATCGGGAGACGTGGGGGAACGCTGGGTGGAAGCAAATTCGTGGCTCCTCTCAGATTCCAGAACTTTCTGCAACAGAAATGTGAGGAACATGTGATTTTTTAGCCAAATTTTGAGGTTTGCAATGGATTCTGGGTAACAGAACCTGGTCCGAGCCACACAAGTCACCCCATCTTGGATTCCCTTAGGTCTCTAGTTTTCAGAAATGCACAGGTTTGGTAGGTTTCCCTAGGTGGCAGCTGAGCTACAGTCCAAAATCTACAGGTAGGCACTTTCCAAAAAACACCTCTGTTTTCATTGAAAAATTTGACTGTGTCCACGTTGCGCTTTGGGGCATTTCCTGTCGCGGGCGCTAGGCCAACCCACACAAGTGAGGTATCATTTTTATCGGGAGACGTGGGGGAACGCTGGGTGGAAGGAAATTTGTGGCTCCTCTCAGATTCCAGAACTTTCTCCACAGAAATGTGAGACACATGTGTTTTTTTAGCCAAATTTTGAGGTTTGCAAAGGATTCTGGGTAACAGAACCTGGTCCGAGCCACACAAGTCACCCCATCTTGGATTCCCCTAGGTCTCTAGTTTTCAGAAATGCACAGGTTTGGTAGGTTTCCCTAGGTGGCGGCTGAGCTACAAGCCAAAATCTACAGGTAGGCACTTTGCAAAAAACACCTCTGTTTTCCTTAAAAAATTTGGATGTGTCCACGTTGCGCTTTGGGGCGTTTCCTGTCGCGGGCGCTAGGCCTACCCACACAAGTGAGGTATCAGTTTTATCAGGAGATGTGGGGGAACGCTGGGTGGAAGGAAATTTGTGGCTCCTCTCAGATTCCAGAACTTTCTGCCACAGAAATGTGAGGAACAAGTGTTTTTTTAGCCAAATTTTGAGGTTTGCAAAGGATTCTGGGTAACAGAACCTGGTCCGAGCCACACAAGTCACCCCATCTTGGATTCCCCTAGGTCTCTAGTTTTCAGAAATGCACAGGTTTGGTAGGTTTCCCTAGGTGGCAGCTGAGCTACAAGCCAAAATCTACAGGTAGGCACTTTGCAAAAAACACCTCTGTTTTCCTTCAAAAATTTGGATATGTCCACGTTGCGCTTTGGGGCGTTTCCTGTCGCGAGCGCTAGGCCTACCCACACAAGTGAGGTATCATTTTTATCGGGAGACGTGGGGGAACGCTGGGTGGAAGGAAATTTGTGGCTCCTCTCAGATTCCAGAACTTTCTGCTACAGAAATGTGAGGAACATGTGTTTTTTTAGCCAAATTTTGAGGTTTGCAAAGGGTTCTGGGTAACACAACCTGGTCCGAGCCACACAAGTCACCCCATCTTGGATTCCCCTAGGTCTCTAGTTTTCAGAAATGCACAGGTTTGGTAGGTTTCCCTAGGTGGCGGCTGAGCTACAAGCCAAAATCTACAGGTAGGCACTTTGCAAGAAACACCTCTGTTTTCCTTCAAAAATTTGGATGTGTCCACGTTGCGCTTTGGGGCGTTTGCTGTCGCGGGCGCTAGGCCTACCCACACAAGTGAGGTATCATTTTTATCGGGAGACGTGGGGGAACGCTGGGTGGAAGGAAATTTGTGGCTCCTCTCAGATTCCAGAACTTTCTGCCACAGAAATGTGAGGAACATGTGTTTTTTTAGCCAAATTTTGAGGTTTGCAATGGATTCTGGGTAACAGAACCTGGTCCGAGCCACACAAGTCACCCCATCTTGGATTCCCCTAGGTCTCTAGTTTTTAGAAATGCACAGGTTTGGTAGGTTTCCCTAGGTGGCGGATGAGCTACAGGCCAAAATCTACAGGTAGGCACTTTGCAAAAAACACCTCTGTTTTCCTTCAAAAATTTGGCTGTGTCCACGTTGCGCTTTGGGGCATTTCCTGTCTCGGGCGCTAGGCCTACCCACACAAGTGAGGTATCATTTTTATCGGGAGACATGGGGGAACGCTGGGTGGAAGCAAATTCGTGGCTCCTCTCAGATTCCAGAACTTTCTGCCACAGAAATGTGAGGAACATGTGTTTTTTTAGCCAAATTTTGAGGTTTGCAATGGATTCTGGGTAACAGAACCTGGTCCGAGCCACACAAGTCACCCCATCTTGGATTCCCCTAGGTCTCTAGTTTTCAGAAATGCACAGGTTTGGTAGGTTTCCCTAGGTGGCGGCTGAGCTACAGTCCAAAATCTACAGGTAGGCACTTTGCAAAAAACACCTCTGTTTTCATTGAAAAATTTGGCTGTGTCCACGTTGCGCTTTGGGGCATTTCCTGTTGCGGGCGCTACGCCAACCCACACAAGTGAGGTATCATTTTTATCGGGAGACGTGGGGGAACGCTGGGTGGAAGGAAATTTGTGGCTCCTCTCAGATTCCAGAACTTTCTGCCACAGAAATGTGAGGAACATATGTTTTTTTAGCCAAATTTTGAGGTTTGCAAAGGATTCTGGGTAACAGAACCTGGTCCGAGCCACACAAGTCACCCCATCTTGGATTCCCCTAGGTCTCTAGTTTTCAGAAATGCACAGGTTTGGTAGGTTTCCCTAGGTGGCGGCTGAGCTACAAGCCAAAATCTACAGGTAGGCACTTTGCAAAAAACACCTCTGTTTTCCTTCAAAAATTTGTATGTGTCCACGTTGCGCTTTGGGGCGTTTCCTGTCGCGGGCGCTAGGCCTACCCACACAAGTGAGGTATCAGTTTTATCGGGAGACGTGGGGGAACGCTGGGTGGAAGCAAATTCGTGGCTCCTCTCAGATTCCAGAACTTTCTGCAACAGAAATGTGAGGAACATGTGATTTTTTAGCCAAATTTTGAGGTTTGCAATGGATTCTGGGTAACAGAACCTGGTCCGAGCCACACAAGTCACCCCATCTTGGATTCCCTTAGGTCTCTAGTTTTCAGAAATGCACAGGTTTGGTAGGTTTCCCTAGGTGGCAGCTGAGCTACAGTCCAAAATCTACAGGTAGGCACTTTCCAAAAAACACCTCTGTTTTCATTGAAAAATTTGACTGTGTCCACGTTGCGCTTTGGGGCATTTCCTGTCGCGGGTGCTAGGCCTACCCACACAAGTGAGGTATCATTTTTATCGGGAGACGTGGGGGAACGCTGGGTGGAAGGAAATTTGTGGCTCCTCTCAGATTCCAGAACGTTCTGCCACAGAAATGTGAGGAACATGTGTTTTTTTAGCCAAATTCTGAGGTTTGCAAAGGATTCTGGGTAACAGAACCTGGTCCGAGCCACACAAGTCACCCCATCTTGGATTCCCCTAGGTCTCTAGTTTTCAGAAATGCACAGGTTTGGTAGGTTTCCCTAGGTGGCGGCTGAGCTACAGGCCAAAATCTACAGGTAGGCACTTTGCAAAAAACACCTCTGTTTTCCTTCAAAAATTTGGCTGTGTCCACGTTGCGCTTTGGGGCATTTCCTGTTGCCGGCGCTAGGCCTACCCACACAAGTGAGGTATCATTTTTATCGGGAGACGTGGGGGAACGCTGGGTGGAAGCATATTCGTGGCTCCTCTCAGATTCCAGAACTTTCTGCCACAGAAATGTGAGGAACATGTGTTTTTTTAGCCAAATTTTGAGGTTTGCAATGGATTCTGGGTAACAGAACCTGGTCCGAGCCACACAAGTCACCCTATCGTGGATTCCCCTAGGTCTCTAGTTTTCAGAAATGCACAGGTTTGGTAGGTTTCCCTAGGTGGCGGCTGAGCTACAAGCCAAAATCTACAGGTAGGCACTTTGCAAAAAACACCTCTGTTTTCATTGAAAAATTTGGCTGTGTCCACGTTGCGCTTTGGGGCATTTCCTGTTGCGGGCGCTAGGCCAACCCACACAAGTGAGGTATCATTTTTATCGGGAGACGTGGGGGAACGCTGGGTGGAAGGAAATTTGTGGCTCCTCTCAGATTCCAGAACTTTTTGCCACAGAAATGTGAGGAACAAGTGTTTTTTTAGCCAAATTTTGAGGTTTGCAAAGGATTCTGGGTAACAGAACCTGGTCCGAGCCACACAAGTCACCCCATCTTGGATTCCCCTAGGTCTCTAGTTTTCAGAAATGCACAGGTTTGGTAGGTTTCCCTAGGTGGCAGCTGAGCTACAAGCCAAAATCTACAGGTAGGCACTTTGCAAAAAACACCTCTGTTTTCCTTCAAAAATTTGGATATGTCCACGTTGCGCTTTGGGGCGTTTCCTGTCGCGGGCGCTAGGCCTACCCACAGAAGTGAGGTATCATTTTTATCGGGAGACGTGGGGGAACGCTGGGTGTGAGGAAATTTGTGGCTCCTCTCAGATTCCAGAACTTTCTGCCACAGAAATGTGAGGAACATGTGTTTTTTTAGCCAAATTTTGAGGTTTGCAAAGGGTTCTGGGTAACAGAACCTGGTCCGAGCCACACAAGTCACCCCATCTTGGATTCCCCTAGGTCTCTAGTTTTCAGAAATGCACAGGTTTGGTAGGTTTCCCTAGGTGGCGGCTGAGCTACAAGCCAAAATCTACAGGTAAGCACTTTGCAAAAAACACCTCTGTTTTCCTTAAAAAATTTGGATGTGTCCACGTTGCGCTTTGGGGCGTTTCCTGTCGCGGGCGCTAGGCCTACCCACACAAGTGAGGTATCAGTTTTATCAGGAGATGTGGGGGAACGCTGGGTGGAAGGAAATTTGTGGCTCCTCTCAGATTCCAGAACTTTCTGCCACAGAAATGTGAGGAACAAGTGTTTTTTTAGCCAAATTTTGAGGTTTGCAAAGGATTCTGGGTAACAGAACCTGGTCCGAGCCACACAAGTCACCCCATCTTGGATTCCCCTAGGTCTCTAGTTTTCAGAAATGCACAGGTTTGGTAGGTTTCCCTAGGTGGCAGCTGAGCTACAAGCCAAAATCTACAGGTAGGCACTTTGCAAAAAACACCTCTGTTTTCCTTCAAAAATTTGGATATGTCCACGTTGCGCTTTGGGGCGTTTCCTGTCGCGAGCGCTAGGCCTACCCACACAAGTGAGGTATCATTTTTATCGGGAGACGTGGGGGAACGCTGGGTGGAAGGAAATTTGTGGCTCCTCTCAGATTCCAGAACTTTCTGCTACAGAAATGTGAGGAACATGTGTTTTTTTAGCCAAATTTTGAGGTTTGCAAAGGGTTCTGGGTAACACAACCTGGTCCGAGCCACACAAGTCACCCCATCTTGGATTCCCCTAGGTCTCTAGTTTTCAGAAATGCACAGGTTTGGTAGGTTTCCCTAGGTGGCGGCTGAGCTACAAGCCAAAATCTACAGGTAGGCACTTTGCAAAAAACACCTCTGTTTTCCTTCAAAAATGTTGATGTGTCCACGTTGTGCTTTGGGGCGTTTCCTGTCGCGGGCGCTAGGCCTACCCACACAAGTGAGGTATCATTTTTATCGGGAGACGTGGGGGAACGCTGGGTGGAAGGAAATTTGTGGCTCCTCTCAGATTCCAGAACGTTCTGCCACAGAAATGTGAGGAACATGTGTTTTTTTAGCCAAATTCTGAGGTTTGCAAAGGATTCTGGGTAACAGAACCTGGTCCGAGCCACACAAGTCACCCCATCTTGGATTCCCCTAGGTCTCTAGTTTTCAGAAATGCACAGGTTTGGTAGGTTTCCCTAGGTGGCGGCTGAGCTACAGGCCAAAATCTACAGGTAGGCACTTTGCAAAAAACACCTCTGTTTTCCTTCAAAAATTTGGATGTGTCCACGTTGCGCTTTGGGGCGTTTCCTGTCGCGAGCGCTAGGCCTACCCACACAAGTGAGGTATCATTTTTATCGGGAGACGTGGGGGAACGCTGGGTGGAAGGAAATTTGTGGCTCCTCTCAGATTCCAGAACTTTCTGCCACAGAAATGTGAGGAACATATGTTTTTTTAGCCAAATTTTGAGGTTTGCAAAGGATTCTGGGTAACAGAACCTGGTCCGAGCCACACAAGTCACCCCATCTTGGATTCCCCTAGGTCTCTAGTTTTCAGAAATGCACAGGTTTGGTAGGTTTCCCTAGGTGGCGGCTGAGCTACAAGCCAAAATCTACAGGTAGGCACTTTGCAAAAAACACCTCTGTTTTCCTTCAAAAATTTGGATGTGTCCACGTTGCGCTTTGGGGCATTTACTGTTGCGGGCGCTAGGCCAACCCACAAAATTGATGTATCATTTTTATCGGGAGACGTGGGGGAACGCTGGGTGGAAGGAAGTTTGTGGCTCCTCTCAGATTCCAGAACTTTCTGCCACAGAAATGTCAGGAACATGTGTTTTTTTAGCCAAATTTTGAGGTTTGCAAAGGATTCTGGGTAACAGAACCTGGTCCGAGCCACACAAGTCACCCCATCTTGGATTCCCCTAGGTCTCTAGTTTTCAGAAATGCACAGGTTTGGTAGGTTTCCCTAGGTGGCGGCTGAGCTACAAGCCAAAATCTACAGGTAGGCACTTTGCAAAAAACACCTCTGTTTTCCTTCAAAAATTTTGATGTGTCCACGTTGCGCTTTGTGGCGTTTCCTGTCGCGGGCGCTAGGCCTACCCACACAAGTGAGGTATCAGTTTTATCGGGAGATGTGGGGGAACGCTGGGTGGAAGGAAATTTGTGGCTCCTCTCAGATTCCAGAACTTTCTGCCACAGAAATGTGAGGAACGTGTTTTTTTTTAGCCAAATTTTGAGGTTTGCAAAGGATTCTTTGTAACAGAACCTGGTCCGAGCCACACAAGTCACCCCATCTTGGATTCCCCTAGGTCTCTAGTTTTCAGAAATGCACAGGTTTGGTAGGTTTCCCTAGGTGGCAGCTGAGCTACAAGCCAAAATCTACAGGTAGGCACTTTGCAAAAAACACCTCTGTTTTCCTTCAAAAATTTGGATATGTCCACGTTGCGCTTTGGGGCGTTTCCTGTCGCGGGCGCTAGGCCTACCCACACAAGTGAGGTATCATTTTTATCGGGAGACGTGGGGGAACGCTGGGTGGAAGGAAATTTGTGGCTCCTCTCAGATTCCAGAACTTTCTGCCACAGAAATGTGAGGAACATGTGTTTTTTTAGCCAAATTTTGAGGTTTGCAAAGGGTTCTGGGTAACAGAACCTAGTCCGAGCCACACAAGTCACCCCATCTTGGATTCCCCTAGGTCTCTAGTTTTCAGAAATGCACAGGTTTGGTAGGTTTCCCTAGGTGGCGGCTGAGCTACAAGCCAAAATCTACAGGTAGGCACTTTGCAAAAAACACCTCTGTTTTCCTTCAAAAAATTTTATGTGTCCACGTTGCGCTTTGGGGCGTTTCCTGTCGCGGGCGCTAGGCCTACCCACACAAGTGAGGTATCATTTTTATCGGGAGACGTGGGGGAACGCTGGGTGGAAGGAAATTTGTGGCTCCTCTCAGATTCCAGAACGTTCTGCCACAGAAATGTGAGGAACATGTGTTTTTTTAGCCAAATTCTGAGGTTTGCAAAGGATTCTGGGTAACAGAACCTGGTCCGAGCCACACAAGTCACCCCATCTTGGATTCCCCTAGGTCTCTAGTTTTCAGAAATGCACAGGTTTGGTAGGTTTCCCTAGGTGGCGGATGAGCTACAGGCCAAAATCTACAGGTAGGCACTTTGCAAAAAACACCTCTGTTTTCCTTCAAAAATTTGGCTGTGTCCACGTTGCGCTTTGGGGCATTTCCTGTCTCGGGCGCTAGGCCTACCCACACAAGTGAGGTATCATTTTTATCGGGAGACATGGGGGAACGCTGGGTGGAAGCAAATTCGTGGCTCCTCTCAGATTCCAGAACTTTCTGCCACAGAAATGTGAGGAACATGTGTTTTTTTAGCCAAATTTTGAGGTTTGCAATGGATTCTGGGTAACAGAACCTGGTCCGAGCCACACAAGTCACCCCATCTTGGATTCCCCTAGGTCTCTAGTTTTCAGAAATGCACAGGTTTGGTAGGTTTCCCTAGGTGGCGGCTGAGCTACAGGCCCAAATCTACAGGTAGGCACTTTGCAAAAAACACCTCTGTTTTCCTTCAAAAATTTGGCTGTGTCCACGTTGCGCTTTGGGGCATTTCCTGTTGCCGGCGCTAGGCCTACCCACACAAGTGAGGTATCATTTTTATCGGGAGACGTGGGGGAACGCTGGTTGGAAGCATATTCGTGACTCCTCTCAGATTCCAGAACTTTCTGCCACAGAAATGTGAGGAACATGTGTTTTTTTAGCCAAATTTTGAGGTTTGCAATGGATTCTGGGTAACAGAACCTGGTCCGAGCCACACAAGTCACCCTATCTTGGATTCCCCTAGGTCTCTAGTTTTCAGAAATGCACAGGTTTGGTAGGTTTCCCTAGGTGGCGGCTGAGCTACAAGCCAAAATCTACAGGTAGGCACTTTGCAAAAAACACCTCTGTTTTCATTGAAAAATTTGGCTGTGTCCACGTTGCGCTTTGGGGCATTTCCTGTTGCGGGCGCTAGGCCAACCCACACAAGTGAGGTATCATTTTTATCGGGAGACGTGGGGAAACGCTGGGTGGAAGGAAATTTGTGGCTCCTCTCAGATTCCAGAACTTTTTGCCACAGAAATGTGAGGAACAAGTGTTTTTTTAGCCAAATTTTGAGGTTTGCAAAGGATTCTGGGTAACAGAACCTGGTCCGAGCCACACAAGTCACCCCATCTTGGATTCCCCTAGGTCTCTAGTTTTCAGAAATGCACAGGTTTGGTAGGTTTCCCTAGGTGGCAGCTGAGCTACAAGCCAAAATCTACAGGTAGGCACTTTGCAAAAAACACCTCTGTTTTCCTTCAAAAATTTGGATATGTCCACGTTGCGCTTTGGGGCGTTTCCTGTCGCGGGCGCTAGGCCTACCCACAGAAGTGAGGTATCATTTTTATCGGGAGACGTGGGGGAACGCTGGGTGTGAGGAAATTTGTGGCTCCTCTCAGATTCCAGAACTTTCTGCCACAGAAATGTGAGGAACATGTGTTTTTTTAGCCAAATTTTGAGGTTTGCAAAGGGTTCTGGGTAACAGAACCTGGTCCGAGCCACACAAGTCACCCCATCTTGGATTCCCCTAGGTCTCTAGTTTTCAGAAATGCACAGGTTTGGTAGGTTTCCCTAGGTGGCTGCTGAGCTACAAGCCAAAATCTACAGGTAAGCACTTTGCAAAAAACACCTCTGTTTTCCTTCAAAAATTTGGATGTGTCCACGTTGCGCTTTGGGGCGTTTCCTGTCGCGGGCGCTAGGCCTACCCACACAAGTGAGGTATCAGTTTTATCAGGAGATGTGGGGGAACGCTGGGTGGAAGGAAATTTGTGGCTCCTCTCAGATTCCAGAACTTTCTGCCACAGAAATGTGAGGAACAAGTGTTTTTTTAGCCAAATTTTGAGGTTTGCAAAGGATTCTGGGTAACAGAACCTGGTCCGAGCCACACAAGTCACCCCATCTTGGATTCCCCTAGGTCTCTAGTTTTCAGAAATGCACAGGTTTGGTAGGTTTCCCTAGGTGGCAGCTGAGCTACAAGCCAAAATCTACAGGTAGGCACTTTGCAAAAAACACCTCTGTTTTCCTTCAAAAATTTGGATATGTCCACGTTGCGCTTTGGGGCGTTTCCTGTCGCGAGCGCTAGGCCTACCCACACAAGTGAGGTATCATTTTTATCGGGAGACGTGGGGGAACGCTGGGTGGAAGGAAATTTGTGGCTCCTCTCAGATTCCAGAACTTTCTGCTACAGAAATGTGAGGAACATGTGTTTTTTTAGCCAAATTTTGAGGTTTGCAAAGGGTTCTGGGTAACACAACCTGGTCCGAGCCACACAAGTCACCCCATCTTGGATTCCCCTAGGTCTCTAGTTTTCAGAAATGCACAGGTTTGGTAGGTTTACCTAGGTGGCGGCTGAGCTACAAGCCAAAATCTACAGGTAGGCACTTTGCAAAAAACACCTCTGTTTTCCTTCAAAAATGTTGATGTGTCCATGTTGTGCTTTGGGGCGTTTCCTGTCGCGGGCGCTAGGCCTACCCACACAAGTGAGGTATCATTTTTATCGGGAGACGTGGGGGAACGCTGGGTGGAAGGAAATTTGTGGCTCCTCTCAGATTCCAGAACGTTCTGCCACAGAAATGTGAGGAACATGTGTTTTTTTAGCCAAATTCTGAGGTTTGCAAAGGATTCTGGGTAACAGAACCTGGTCCGAGCCACACAAGTCACCCCATCTTGGATTCCCCTAGGTCTCTAGTTTTCAGAAATGCACAGGTTTGGTAGGTTTCCCTAGGTGGCGGCTGAGCTACAGGCCAAAATCTACAGGTAGGCACTTTGCAAAAAACACCTCTGTTTTCCTTCAAAAATTTGGATGTGTCCACGTTGCGCTTTGGGGCGTTTCCTGTCGCGAGCGCTAGGCCTACCCACACAAGTGAGGTATCATTTTTATCGGGAGACGTGGGGGAACGCTGGGTGGAAGGAAATTTGTGGCTCCTCTCAGATTCCAGAACTTTCTGCCACAGAAATGTGAGGAACATATGTTTTTTTAGCCAAATTTTGAGGTTTGCAAAGGATTCTGGGTAACAGAACCTGGTCCGAGCCACACAAGTCACCCCATCTTGGATTCCCCTAGGTCTCTAGTTTTCAGAAATGCACAGGTTTGGTAGGTTTCCCTAGGTGGCGGCTGAGCTACAAGCCAAAATCTACAGGTAGGCACTTTGCAAAAAACACCTCTGTTTTCCTTCAAAAATTTGGATGTGTCCACGTTGCGCTTTGGGGCATTTACTGTTGCGGGCGCTAGGCCAACCCACAAAATTGATGTATCATTTTTATCGGGAGACGTGGGGGAACGCTGGGTGGAAGGAAGTTTGTGGCTCCTCTCAGATTCCAGAACTTTCTGCCACAGAAATGTCAGGAACATGTGTTTTTTTAGCCAAATTTTGAGGTTTGCAAAGGATTCTGGGTAACAGAACCTGGTCCGAGCCACACAAGTCACCCCATCTTGGATTCCCCTAGGTCTCTAGTTTTCAGAAATGCACAGGTTTGGTAGGTTTCCCTAGGTGGCGGCTGAGCTACAAGCCAAAATCTACAGGTAGGCACTTTGCAAAAAAACACCTCTGTTTTCCTTCAAAAATTTTGATGTGTCCACGTTGCGCTTTGTGGCGTTTCCTGTCGCGGGCGCTAGGCCTACCCACACAAGTGAGGTATCAGTTTTATCGGGAGATGTGGGGGAACGCTGGGTGGAAGGAAATTTGTGGCTCCTCTCAGATTCCAGAACTTTCTGCCACAGAAATGTGAGGAACGTGTTTTTTTTTAGCCAAATTTTGAGGTTTGCAAAGGATTCTTTGTAACAGAACCTGGTCCGAGCCACACAAGTCACCCCATCTTGGATTCCCCTAGGTCTCTAGTTTTCAGAAATGCACAGGTTTGGTAGGTTTCCTAGGTGGCAGCTGAGCTACAAGCCAAAATCTACAGGTAGGCACTTTGCAAAAAACACCTCTGTTTTCCTTCAAAAATTTGGATATGTCCACGTTGCGCTTTGGGGCGTTTCCTGTCGCGGGCGCTAGGCCTACCCACACAAGTGAGGTATCATTTTTATCGGGAGACGTGGGGGAACGCTGGGTGGAAGGAAATTTGTGGCTCCTCTCAGATTCCAGAACTTTCTGCCACAGAAATGTGAGGAACATGTGTTTTTTTAGCCAAATTTTGAGGTTTGCAAAGGGTTCTGGGTAACAGAACCTAGTCCGAGCCACACAAGTCACCCCATCTTGGATTCCCCTAGGTCTCTAGTTTTCAGAAATGCACAGGTTTGGTAGGTTTCCCTAGGTGGCGGCTGAGCTACAAGCCAAAATCTACAGGTAGGCACTTTGCAAAAAACACCTCTGTTTTCCTTCAAAAATTTTTATGTGTCCACGTTGCGCTTTGGGGCGTTTCCTGTCGCGGGCGCTAGGCCTACCCACACAAGTGAGGTATCATTTTTATCGGGAGACGTGGGGGAACGCTGGGTGGAAGGAAATTTGTGGCTCCTCTCAGATTCCAGAACGTTCTGCCACAGAAATGTGAGGAACATGTGTTTTTTTAGCCAAATTCTGAGGTTTGCAAAGGATTCTGGGTAACAGAACCTGGTCCGAGCCACACAAGTCACCCCATCTTGGATTCCCCTAGGTCTCTAGTTTTCAGAAATGCACAGGTTTGGTAGGTTTCCCTAGGTGGCGGATGAGCTACAGGCCAAAATCTACAGGTAGGCACTTTGCAAAAAACACCTCTGTTTTCCTTCAAAAATTTGGCTGTGTCCACGTTGCGCTTTGGGGCATTTCCTGTCTCGGGCGCTAGGCCTACCCACACAAGTGAGGTATCATTTTTATCGGGAGACATGGGGGAACGCTGGGTGGAAGCAAATTCGTGGCTCCTCTCAGATTCCAGAACTTTCTGCCACAGAAATGTGAGGAACATGTGTTTTTTTAGCCAAATTTTGAGGTTTGCAATGGATTCTGGGTAACAGAACCTGGTCCGAGCCACACAAGTCACCCCATCTTGGATTCCCCTAGGTCTCTAGTTTTCAGAAATGCACAGGTTTGGTAGGTTTCCCTAGGTGGCGGCTGAGCTACAGGCCAAAATCTACAGGTAGGCACTTTGCAAAAAACACCTCTGTTTTCCTTCAAAAATTTGGCTGTGTCCACGTTGCGCTTTGGGGCATTTCCTGTTGCCGGCGCTAGGCCTACCCACACAAGTGAGGTATCATTTTTATCGGGAGACGTGGGGGAACGCTGGTTGGAAGCATATTCGTGGCTCCTCTCAGATTCCAGAACTTTCTGCCACAGAAATGTGAGGAACATGTGTTTTTTTAGCCAAATTTTGAGGTTTGCAATGGATTCTGGGTAACAGAACCTGGTCCGAGCCACACAAGTCACCCTATCTTGGATTCCCCTAGGTCTCTAGTTTTCAGAAATGCACAGGTTTGGTAGGTTTCCCTAGGTGGCGGCTGAGCTACAAGCCAAAATCTACAGGTAGGCACTTTGCAAAAAACACCTCTGTTTTCATTGAAAAATTTGGCTGTGTCCACGTTGCGCTTTGGGGCATTTCCTGTTGCGGGCGCTAGGCCAACCCACACAAGTGAGGTATCATTTTTATCGGGAGACGTGGGGAAACGCTGGGTGGAAGGAAATTTGTGGCTCCTCTCAGATTCCAGAACTTTTTGCCACAGAAATGTGAGGAACAAGTGTTTTTTTAGCCAAATTTTGAGGTTTGCAAAGGATTCTGGGTAACAGAACCTGGTCCGAGCCACACAAGTCACCCCATCTTGGATTCCCCTAGGTCTCTAGTTTTCAGAAATGCACAGGTTTGGTAGGTTTCCCTAGGTGGCAGCTGAGCTACAAGCCAAAATCTACAGGTAGGCACTTTGCAAAAAACACCTCTGTTTTCCTTCAAAAATTTGGATATGTCCACGTTGCGCTTTGGGGCGTTTCCTGTCGCGGGCGCTAGGCCTACCCACAGAAGTGAGGTATCATTTTTATCGGGAGACGTGGGGGAACGCTGGGTGTGAGGAAATTTGTGGCTCCTCTCAGATTCCAGAACTTTCTGCCACAGAAATGTGAGGAACATGTGTTTTTTTAGCCAAATTTTGAGGTTTGCAAAGGGTTCTGGGTAACAGAACCTGGTCCGAGCCACACAAGTCACCCCATCTTGGATTCCCCTAGGTCTCTAGTTTTCAGAAATGCACAGGTTTGGTAGGTTTCCCTAGGTGGCGGCTGAGCTACAAGCCAAAATCTACAGGTAAGCACTTTGCAAAAAACACCTCTGTTTTCCTTCAAAAATTTGGATGTGTCCACGTTGCGCTTTGGGGCGTTTCCTGTCGCGGGCGCTAGGCCTACCCACACAAGTGAGGTATCAGTTTTATCAGGAGATGTGGGGGAACGCTGGGTGGAAGGAAATTTGTGGCTCCTCTCAGATTCCAGAACTTTCTGCCACAGAAATGTGAGGAACAAGTGTTTTTTTAGCCAAATTTTGAGGTTTGCAAAGGATTCTGGGTAACAGAACCTGGTCCGAGCCACACAAGTCACCCCATCTTGGATTCCCCTAGGTCTCTAGTTTTCAGAAATGCACAGGTTTGGTAGGTTTCCCTAGGTGGCAGCTGAGCTACAAGCCAAAATCTACAGGTAGGCACTTTGCAAAAAACACCTCTGTTTTCCTTCAAAAATTTGGATATGTCCACGTTGCGCTTTGGGGCGTTTCCTGTCGCGGGCGCTAGGCCTACCCACAGAAGTGAGGTATCATTTTTATCGGGAGACGTGGGGGAACGCTGGGTGTGAGGAAATTTGTGGCTCCTCTCAGATTCCAGAACTTTCTGCCACAGAAATGTGAGGAACATGTGTTTTTTTAGCCAAATTTTGAGGTTTGCAAAGGGTTCTGGGTAACAGAACCTGGTCCGAGCCACACAAGTCACCCCATCTTGGATTCCCCTAGGTCTCTAGTTTTCAGAAATGCACAGGTTTGGTAGGTTTCCCTAGGTGGCGGCTGAGCTACAAGCCAAAATCTACAGGTAAGCACTTTGCAAAAAACACCTCTGTTTTCCTTCAAAAATTTGGATGTGTCCACGTTGCGCTTTGGGGCGTTTCCTGTCGCGGGCGCTAGGCCTACCCACACAAGTGAGGTATCAGTTTTATCAGGAGATGTGGGGGAACGCTGGGTGGAAGGAAATTTGTGGCTCCTCTCAGATTCCAGAACTTTCTGCCACAGAAATGTGAGGAACAAGTGTTTTTTTAGCCAA
>NW_027150375.1:0-18411 GCF_031143425.1 Pleurodeles waltl
TGGGGCATTTCCTGTTGCGGGCACTAGGACTACCCACACAAGTGAGGTATCATTTTTATCGGTAGCCTTGGGGGAACGCTGGGTGGAAGGAAATTCGTGGCTCCTCTCAGATTCTAGAACTTTCTGTCACCGAAATGTGAGGAAAACTTGTTTTGTTAGCCACATTTTGAGGTTTGCAAAGGATTCTGGGTAACAGAACCTGGTCAGAGCCCCACAAGTCACCCAATCTTGGATTCCCCTAGGTCTCTAGTTTAAAAAATGCACAGGTTTGGTAGGCTTCCCTAGGTGCCGGCTGAGCTAGAGGCCAAAATCTACAGGTAGGCACTTTGCAAAAAACTGCTCTGTTTTCTATCAAAAAATGGGATGTGTCCACGTTGTGTTTTGGGGCATTTCCTGTCACGGGCAGTAGGCCTACCCACACAAGTGAGGTATCATTTTTATCGGGAGCCTTGGGGGAACGCTGGGTGGAAGGAAATTCGTGGCTCCTCTCAGATTCCAGAACTTTCTGTCATCGAAATGTGAGGAAAACGTGTTATTTTAGCCACATTTTGAGGTTTGCAAAGGATTCTGGGTAACAGAACCTGGTCAGAGCCCCACAAGTCACCCCATCTTGGATTCCCCTAGGTCTCTAGTTTTCAACAATGCACAGGTTTGGTAGGTTTCTCTAGGTGCCGGCTGAGCTAGAGGCCAAAATCTACAGGTAGGCACTTTGCAAAAAACAGCTCTGTTTTCTATCAAAAAATGGTATGTGTCCACGTTGTGTTTTGGGGCATTTCCTGTCGCGGACACTAGGCCTACCCACACAAGTGAGGTATCATTTTTATCGGGAGCCTTGGGGGAACGCTGGATGGAAGGAAATTCGTGGCTCCTCTCAGATTCCTGAACTTACTGTCATCGAAACGTGAGGAAAACGTGTTATTTTAGCCACATTTTGAGGTTTGCAAAGGATTCTGGGTAACAGAACCTGGTCAGAGCCCCACAAGTCACCTCATCTTGGATTCCCCTGGGTTTCTAGTTTTCAAAAATGCGCTGGTTTACTAGGTTTCCCCAGGTGCTGGCTGAGCTAGAGGACAAAATACACAGGTAGGCACTGTTTTCTATGATAAAAAATGGGATGTGTCCACGTTGTGTTTTGGGGCATTTCCTGTCGCGGGCAGTAGGCCTACCCACACAAGTGAGGTATCATTTTTATCGGGAGCCTTGGGGGAATGCTGGGTGGAAGGAAATTCGTGGCTCCTCTCAGATTCCAGAACTTTCTGTCATCGAAATGTGAGGGAAAACGTGTTATTTTAGCCACATTTTGAGGTTTGCAAAGGATTCTGGGTAACAGAACCGGGTCAGAGCCCCACAAGTCACCACATCTTGGATTCCCCTAGGTCTCTAGTTTTAAAAAATGCACAGGTTTGGTAGGTTTCCCTAGGTGCCGGCTGAGCTAGAGGCCAAAATCTACAGGTAGGCACTTTGCAAAAAACACCTCTGTTTTCTGTCAAAAAATGGGATGGTTCCATGTTGTGTTTTGGGGCATTTCCTATCGCGGGCGCTAGACCTACCCACACAATTGAGTTATCATTTTTATCGGGAGCCTTGGGGGAACGCTGGGTGGAAGGAAATTCGTGGCTCCTCTCAGATTCCAGAACTTTCTGTAATCGAAATGTGAGGAAAATGTGTTATTTTAGCCACAATTTGAGGTTTGCAAAGGATTCTGGGTAACAGAACCTGGTCAGAGCCCCACAAGTTACCCCATCTTGGATTCCCCTAGGTCTCTAGTTTTCAACAATGCACAGGTTTGGTAGGTTTCCCTAGGTGCCGGCTGAGCTAGAGGCCACAATCTACGGGTAGGCACTTTGCAAAAAACAGCTCTGTTTTCTATCAAAAAATGGGATGTGTCCACGTTGTGTTTTGGGGCATTTCCTGTCGCGGGCACTAGGCCTACCCACACAAGTGAGGTATCATTTTTATCGGGAGACTTGGGGGAAGGCTGGGTGGAAGGAAATTTGTTGCTCCTCTCAGATTACAGAACTTTTTGTCACCGAAATGTGAAGAAAATTTGTTTTTTAGCCACATTTTGAGGTTTGCAAAGGATTCTGGGTAACAGAACCGGGTCAGAGCCCCACAAGTCACCACATCTTGGATTCCCCTAGGTCTCTAGTTTTAAAAAATGCACAGGTTTGGTAGGTTTCCCTAGGTGCCGGCTGAGCTAGAGGCCAAAATCTACAGGTAGGCACTTTGCAAAAAACACCTCTGTTTTCTGTCAAAAAATGGGATGTGTCCACATTGTGTTTTGGGGCATTTCCTGTCGCGGGCACTAGGACTACCCACAAAAGTGAGGTATAATTTTTATCGGGAGCCTTGGGGGAACGCTGGGTGGAAGGAAATTCGTGGCTCCTCTCAGATTCTAGAACTTTCTGTCACCGAAATGTGAGGAAAACTTGTTTTGTTAGCCACAATTTGAGGTTTGCAAAGGATTCTGGGTAACAGAACCTGGTCAGAGCCCCACAAGTCACCTCATCTTGGATTCCCCTGGGTTTCTAGTTTTCAAAAATGCGCTGGTTTGCTAGGTTTCCCCAGGTGCCGGCTGTGCTAGAGGACAAAATCCACAGGTAGGCACTGTTTTCTATGATAAAAAATGTGATGTGTCCACGTTGTGTTTTGGGGAATTTCCTGTCGCGAGCGTTAGGTCTACCCACACAAGTGAGGTATCATTTTTATCGGGAGACTTGGGGGTAGGCTGGGTGGAAGGAAATTTGTTGTTCCTCTCAGATTCCAGAACTTTTTGTCACCGAAATGTGAAGAAAACGTGTTATTTAGCCACATTTTGAGGTTTGCAAAGGATTCTGGGTAACAGAACCGGGTCAGAGCCCCACAAGTCACCACATCTTGGATTACCCTAGGCTCTAGTTTTAAAAAATGCACAGGTTTGGTAGGTTTCCCTAGGTGCTGGCTGAGCTAGAGGCCAAAATCTACAGGTAGGCACTTTGCAAAAAACAGCTCTGTTTTCTATAAAAAAATGGGATGTGTCCACGTTGTGTTTTGGGGCATTTCCTGTCGCGGGCACTAGGCCTACCCACACAAGTGAGGTATCATTTTTATCAGGAGCCTTGGGGGAACGCTGGGTGGAAGGAAATTCGTGGCTCCTCTCAGATTCCAGAACTTTCTGTAATAGAAATGTGAGGAAAATGTGTTATTTTAGCCACATTTTGATGTTTGCAAAGGATTCTGGGTAACAGAACCTGGTCAGAGCCCCACAAGTCACCCCATCTTGGATTCCCCTAGGTCTCTAGTTTTCAACAATGCACAGGTATGGTAGGCTTCCCTAGGTGCCGGCTGAGCTAGAGGCCAAAATCTACAGGTAGGCACTTTGCAAAAAACAGCTCTGTTTTCAGTCAAAAAATGGGATGTGTCCACGTTGTGTTTTGGGGCATTTCCTGTCGCGGACACTAGGCCTACCCACACAAGTGAGGTATCATTTTTATCGGGAGCCTTGGGGGAACGCTGGATGGAAGGAAATTCGTAGCTCCTCTCAGATTCCTGAACTTACTGTCATCGAAACGTGAGGAAAACGTGTTATTTTAGCCACATTTTGAGGTTTGCAAAGGATTCTGGGTAACAGAACCTGGTCAGAGCCCCACAAGTCACCTCATCTTGGATTCCCCTGGGTTTCTAGTTTTCAAAAATGCGCTGGTTTACTAGGTTTCCCCAGGTGCTGGCTGAGCTAGAGGACAAAATCCACAGGTAGGCACTGTTTTCTATGATAAAAAATGGGATGTGTCCACGTTGTGTTTTGGGGCATTTCCTGTCGCGAGCGTTAGGTCTACCCACACAAGTGAGGTATCATTTTTATCGGGAGACTTGGGGGAAGGCTGGATGGAAGGAAATTTGTTGCTCCTCTCAGATTCCAGAACATTTTGTCACCGAAATGTGTAGAAAACGTGTTTTTTAGCCACATTTTGAGGTTTGCAAAGGATTCTGGGTAACAGAACCGGGTCAGAGCCCCACAAGTCACCACATCTTGGATTCCCCTAGGTCTCTAGTTTTAAAAAATGCACAGGTTTGGTAGGTTTCCCTAGGTGCCGGCTGAGCTAGAGGCTAAAATCTACAGGTAGGCACTTTGCAAAAAACACCTCTGTTTTCTGTCAAAAAATGGGATGGTTCCATGTTGTGTTTTGGGGCATTTCCTGTCGCGAGTGTTAGGTCTACCCACACAAGTGAGGTATCATTTTTATCGGGAGACTTGGGGGAAGGCTGGGTGGAAGGAAATTTGTTGCTCCTCTCAGATTACAGAACTTTTTGTCACCGAAATGTGAAGAAAATGTGTTTTTTAGCCACATTTTGAGGTTTGCAAAGGATTCTGGGTAACAGAACCGGGTCAGAGCCCCACAAGTCACCACATCTTGGATTCCCCTAGGTCTCTAGTTTTAAAAAATGCACAGGTTTGGTAGGTTTCCCTAGGTGCCGGCTGAGGTAGAGGCCAAAATCTACAGGTAGGCACTTTGCAAAAAACACCTCTGTTTTCTGTCAAAAAATGGGATGTGTCCACATTGTGTTTTGGGGCATTTCCTGTCGCGGGCACTAGGACTACCCACAAAAGTGAGGTATAATTTTTATCGGGAGCCTTGGGGGAACGCTGGGTGGAAGGAAATTCGTGGCTCCTCTCAGATTCTAGAACTTTCTGTCACCGAAATGTGAGGAAAACTTGTTTTGTTAGCCACAATTTGAGGTTTGCAAAGGATTCTGGGTAACAGAACCTGGTCAGAGCCCCACAAGTCACCTCATCTTGGATTCCCCTGGGTTTCTAGTTTTCAAAAATGCGCTGGTTTGCTAGGTTTCCCCAGGTGCCGGCTGAGCTAGAGGACAAAATCCACAGGTAGGCACTGTTTTCTATGATAAAAAATGTGATGTGTCCACGTTGTGTTTTGGGGAATTTCCTGTCGCGAGCGTTAGGTCTACCCACACAAGTGAGGTATCATTTTTATCGGGAGACTTGGGGGTAGGCTGGGTGGAAGGAAATTTGTTGTTCCTCTCAGATTCCAGAACTTTTTGTCACCGAAATGTGAAGAAAACGTGTTATTTAGCCACATTTTGAGGTTTGCAAAGGATTCTGGGTAACAGAACCGGGTCAGAGCCCCACAAGTCACCACATCTTGGATTACCCTAGGCTCTAGTTTTAAAAAATGCACAGGTTTGGTAGGTTTCCCTAGGTGCTGGCTGAGCTAGAGGCCAAAATCTACAGGTAGGCACTTTGCAAAAAACAGCTCTGTTTTCTATAAAAAAATGGGATGTGTCCACGTTGTGTTTTGGGGCATTTCCTGTCGCGGGCACTAGGCCTACCCACACAAGTGAGGTATCATTTTTATCAGGAGCCTTGGGGGAACGCTGGGTGGAAGGAAATTCGTGGCTCCTCTCAGATTCCAGAACTTTCTGTAATCGAAATGTGAGGAAAATGTGTTATTTTAGCCACATTTTGAGGTTTGCAAAGGATTCTGGGTAACAGAACCTGGTCAGAGCCCCACAAGTCACCCCATCTTGGATTCCCCTAGGTCTCTAGTTTTCAACAATGCACAGGTTTGGTAGGCTTCCCTAGGTGCCGGCTGAGCTAGAGGCCAAAATCTACAGGTAGGCACTTTGCAAAAAACAGCTCTGTTTTCTGTCAAAAAATGGGATGTGTCCACGTTGTGTTTTGGGGCATTTCCTGTTGCGGGCACTAGGACTACCCACACAAGTGAGGTATCATTTTTATCGGTAGCCTTGGGGGAACGCTGGGTGGAAGGAAATTCGTGGCTCCTCTCAGATTCTAGAACTTTCTGTCACCGAAATGTGAGGAAAACTTGTTTTGTTAGCCACATTTTGAGGTTTGCAAAGGATTCTGGGTAACAGAACCTGGTCAGAGCCCCACAAGTCACCCAATCTTGGATTCCCCTAGGTCTCTAGTTTTAAAAAATGCACAGGTTTGGTAGGCTTCCCTAGGTGCCGGCTGAGCTAGAGGCCAAAATCTACAGGTAGGCACTTTGCAAAAAACTGCTCTGTTTTCTATCAAAAAATGGGATGTGTCCACGTTGTGTTTTGGGGCATTTCCTGTCACGGGCAGTAGGCCTACCCACACAAGTGAGGTATCATTTTTATCGGGAGCCTTGGGGGAACGCTGGGTGGAAGGAAATTCGTGGCTCCTCTCAGATTCCAGAACTTTCTGTCATCGAAATGTGAGGAAAACGTGTTATTTTAGCCACATTTTGAGGTTTGCAAAGGATTCTGGGTAACAGAACCTGGTCAGAGCCCCACAAGTCACCCCATCTTGGATTCCCCTAGGTCTCTAGTTTTCAACAATGCACAGGTTTGGTAGGTTTCTCTAGGTGCCGGCTGAGCTAGAGGCCAAAATCTACAGGTAGGCACTTTGCAAAAAACAGCTCTGTTTTCTATCAAAAAATGGGATGTGTCCACGTTGTGTTTTGGGGCATTTCCTGTCGCGGACACTAGGCCTACCCACACAAGTGAGGTATCATTTTTATCGGGAGCCTTGGGGGAACGCTGGATGGAAGGAAATTTGTGGCTCCTCTCAGATTCCTGAACTTACTGTCATCGAAACGTGAGGAAAACGTGTTATTTTAGCCACATTTTGAGGTTTGCAAAGGATTCTGGGTAACAGAACCTGGTCAGAGCCCCACAAGTCACCTCATCTTGGATTCCCCTGGGTTTCTAGTTTTCAAAAATGCGCTGGTTTACTAGGTTTCCCCAGGTGCTGGCTGAGCTAGAGGACAAAATACACAGGTAGGCACTGTTTTCTATGATAAAAAATGGGATGTGTCCACGTTGTGTTTTGGGGCATTTCCTGTCGCGGGCAGTAGGCCTACCCACACAAGTGAGGTATCATTTTTATCGGGAGCCTTGGGGGAATGCTGGGTGGAAGGAAATTCGTGGCTCCTCTCAGATTCCAGAACTTTCTGTCATCGAAATGTGAGGAAAACGTGTTATTTTAGCCACATTTTGAGGTTTGCAAAGGATTCTGGGTAACAGAACCGGGTCAGAGCCCCACAAGTCACCACATCTTGGATTCCCCTAGGTCTCTAGTTTTAAAAAATGCACAGGTTTGGTAGGTTTCCCTAGGTGCCGGCTGAGCTAGAGGCCAAAATCTACAGGTAGGCACTTTGCAAAAAACACCTCTGTTTTCTGTCAAAAAATGGCATGGTTCCATGTTGTGTTTTGGGGCATTTCCTATCGCGGGCGCTAGACCTACCCACACAATTGAGTTATCATTTTTATCGGGAGCCTTGGGGGAACGCTGGGTGGAAGGAAATTCGTGGCTCCTCTCAGATTCCAGAACTTTCTGTAATCGAAATGTGAGGAAAATGTGTTATTTTAGCCACAATTTGAGGTTTGCAAAGGATTCTGGGTAACAGAACCTGGTCAGAGCCCCACAAGTTACCCCATCTTGGATTCCCCTAGGTCTCTAGTTTTCTACAATGCACAGGTTTGGTAGGTTTCCCTAGGTGCCGGCTGAGCTAGAGGCCAAAATCTACAGGTAGGCACTTTGCAAAAAACAGCTCTGTTTTCTATAAAAAAATGGGATGTGTCCACGTTGTGTTTTGGGGCATTTCCTGTCGCGGGCACTAGGCCTACCCACACAAGTGAGGTATCATTTTTATAAGGAGCCTTGGGGGAACGCTGGGTGGAAGGAAATTCGTGGCTCCTCTCAGATTCCAGAACTTTCTGTAATAGAAATGTGAGGAAAATGTGTTATTTTAGCCACATTTTGAGGTTTGCAAAGGATTCTGGTTAACAGAACCTGGTCAGAGCCCCACAAGTCACCCCATCTTGGATTCCCCTAGGTCTCTAGTTTTCAACAATGCACAGGTATGGTAGGCTTCCCTAGGTGCCGGCTGAGCTAGAGGCCAAAATCTACAGGTAGGCACTTTGCAAAAAACAGCTCTGTTTTCAGTCAAAAAATGGGATGTGTCCACGTTGTGTTTTGGGGCATTTCCTGTCGCGGACACTAGGCCTACCCACACAAGTGAGGTATCATTTTTATCGGGAGCCTTGGGGGAACGCTGGATGGAAGGAAATTCGTAGCTCCTCTCAGATTCCTGAACTTACTGTCATCGAAACGTGAGGAAAACGTGTTATTTTAGCCACATTTTGAGGTTTGCAAAGGATTCTGGGTAACAGAACCTGGTCAGAGCCCCACAAGTCACCTCATCTTGGATTCCCCTGGGTTTCTAGTTTTCAAAAATGCGCTGGTTTACTAGGTTTCCCCAGGTGCTGGCTGAGCTAGAGGACAAAATCCACAGGTAGGCACTGTTTTCTATGATAAAAAATGGGATGTGTCCACGTTGTGTTTTGGGGCATTTCCTGTCGCGAGCGTTAGGTCTACCCACACAAGTGAGGTATCATTTTTATCGGGAGACTTGGGGGAAGGCTGGATGGAAGGAAATTTGTTGCTCCTCTCAGATTCCAGAACATTTTGTCACCGAAATGTGTAGAAAACGTGTTTTTTAGCCACATTTTGAGGTTTGCAAAGGATTCTGGGTAACAGAACCGGGTCAGAGCCCCACAAGTCACCACATCTTGGATTCCCCTAGGTCTCTAGTTTTAAAAAATGCACAGGTTTGGTAGGTTTCCCTAGGTGCCGGCTGAGCTAGAGGCTAAAATCTACAGGTAGGCACTTTGCAAAAAACACCTCTGTTTTCTGTCAAAAAATGGGATGGTTCCATGTTGTGTTTTGGGGCATTTCCTGTCGCGGGCACTAGGCCTACCCACACAAGTGAGGTATCATTTTTATAAGGAGCCTTGGGGGAACGCTGGGTGGAAGGAAATTCGTGGCTCCTCTCAGATTCCAGAACTTTCTGTAATAGAAATGTGAGGAAAATGTGTTATTTTAGCCACATTTTGAGGTTTGCAAAGGATTCTGGTTAACAGAACCTGGTCAGAGCCCCACAAGTCACCCCATCTTGGATTCCCCTAGGTCTCTAGTTTTCAACAATGCACAGGTATGGTAGGCTTCCCTAGGTGCCGGCTGAGCTAGAGGCCAAAATCTACAGGTAGGCACTTTGCAAAAAACAGCTCTGTTTTCAGTCAAAAAATGGGATGTGTCCACGTTGTGTTTTGGGGCATTTCCTGTCGCGGACACTAGGCCTACCCACACAAGTGAGGTATCATTTTTATCGGGAGCCTTGGGGGAACGCTGGATGGAAGGAAATTCGTAGCTCCTCTCAGATTCCTGAACTTACTGTCATCGAAACGTGAGGAAAACGTGTTATTTTAGCCACATTTTGAGGTTTGCAAAGGATTCTGGGTAACAGAACCTGGTCAGAGCCCCACAAGTCACCTCATCTTGGATTCCCCTGGGTTTCTAGTTTTCAAAAATGCGCTGGTTTACTAGGTTTCCCCAGGTGCTGGCTGAGCTAGAGGACAAAATCCACAGGTAGGCACTGTTTTCTATGATAAAAAATGGGATGTGTCCACGTTGTGTTTTGGGGCATTTCCTGTCGCGAGCGTTAGGTCTACCCACACAAGTGAGGTATCATTTTTATCGGGAGACTTGGGGGAAGGCTGGATGGAAGGAAATTTGTTGCTCCTCTCAGATTCCAGAACATTTTGTCACCGAAATGTGTAGAAAACGTGTTTTTTAGCCACATTTTGAGGTTTGCAAAGGATTCTGGGTAACAGAACCGGGTCAGAGCCCCACAAGTCACCACATCTTGGATTCCCCTAGGTCTCTAGTTTTAAAAAATGCACAGGTTTGGTAGGTTTCCCTAGGTGCCGGCTGAGCTAGAGGCTAAAATCTACAGGTAGGCACTTTGCAAAAAACACCTCTGTTTTCTGTCAAAAAATGGGATGGTTCCATGTTGTGTTTTGGGGCATTTCCTGTCGCGAGTGTTAGGTCTACCCACACAAGTGAGGTATCATTTTTATCGGGAGACTTGGGGGAAGGCTGGGTGGAAGGAAATTTGTTGCCCCTCTCAGATTACAGAACTTTTTGTCACCGAAATGTGAAGAAAATGTGTTTTTTAGCCACATTTTGAGGTTTGCAAAGGATTCTGGGTAACAGAACCGGGTCAGAGCCCCACAAGTCACCACATCTTGGATTCCCCTAGGTCTCTAGTTTTAAAAAATGCACAGGTTTGGTAGGTTTCCCTAGGTGCCGGCTGAGGTAGAGGCCAAAATCTACAGGTAGGCACTTTGCAAAAAACACCTCTGTTTTCTGTCAAAAAATGGGATGTGTCCACATTGTGTTTTGGGGCATTTCCTGTCGCGGGCACTAGGACTACCCACAAAAGTGAGGTATAATTTTTATCGGGAGCCTTGGGGGAACGCTGGGTGGAAGGAAATTCGTGGCTCCTCTCAGATTCTAGAACTTTCTGTCACCGAAATGTGAGGAAAACTTGTTTTGTTAGCCACAATTTGAGGTTTGCAAAGGATTCTGGGTAACAGAACCTGGTCAGAGCCCCACAAGTCACCTCATCTTGGATTCCCCTGGGTTTCTAGTTTTCAAAAATGCGCTGGTTTGCTAGGTTTCCCCAGGTGCCGGCTGAGCTAGAGGACAAAATCCACAGGTAAGCACTGTTTTCTATGATAAAAAATGTGATGTGTCCACGTTGTGTTTTGGGGAATTTCCTGTCGCGAGCGTTAGGTCTACCCACACAAGTGAGGTATCATTTTTATCGGGAGACTTGGGGGTAGGCTGGGTGGAAGGAAATTTGTTGTTCCTCTCAGATTCCAGAACTTTTTGTCACCGAAATGTGAAGAAAACGTGTTATTTAGCCACATTTTGAGGTTTGCAAAGGATTCTGGGTAACAGAACCGGGTCAGAGCCCCACAAGTCACCACATCTTGGATTACCCTAGGCTCTAGTTTTAAAAAATGCACAGGTTTGGTAGGTTTCCCTAGGTGCTGGCTGAGCTAGAGGCCAAAATCTACAGGTAGGCACTTTGCAAAAAACAGCTCTGTTTTCTATAAAAAAATGGGATGTGTCCACGTTGTGTTTTGGGGCATTTCCTGTCGCGGGCACTAGGCCTACCCACACAAGTGAGGTATCATTTTTATCAGGAGCCTTGGGGGAACGCTGGGTGGAAGGAAATTCGTGGCTCCTCTCAGATTCCAGAACTTTCTGTAATCGAAATGTGAGGAAAATGTGTTATTTTAGCCACATTTTGAGGTTTGCAAAGGATTCTGGGTAACAGAACCTGGTCAGAGCCCCACAAGTCACCCCATCTTGGATTCCCCTAGGTCTCTAGTTTTCAACAATGCACAGGTTTGGTAGGCTTCCCTAGGTGCCGGCTGAGCTAGAGGCCAAAATCTACAGGTAGGCACTTTGCAAAAAACAGCTCTGTTTTCTGTCAAAAAATGGGATGTGTCCACGTTGTGTTTTGGGGCATTTCCTGTTGCGGGCACTAGGACTACCCACACAAGTGAGGTATCATTTTTATCGGTAGCCTTGGGGGAACGCTGGGTGGAAGGAAATTCGTGGCTCCTCTCAGATTCTAGAACTTTCTGTCACCGAAATGTGAGGAAAACTTGTTTTGTTAGCCACATTTTGAGGTTTGCAAAGGATTCTGGGTAACAGAACCTGGTCAGAGCCCCACAAGTCACCCAATCTTGGATTCCCCTAGGTCTCTAGTTTTAAAAAATGCACAGGTTTGGTAGGCTTCCCTAGGTGCCGGCTGAGCTAGAGGCCAAAATCTACAGGTAGGCACTTTGCAAAAAACTGCTCTGTTTTCTATCAAAAAATGGGATGTGTCCACGTTGTGTTTTGGGGCATTTCCTGTCACGGGCAGTAGGCCTACCCACACAAGTGAGGTATCATTTTTATCGGGAGCCTTGGGGGAACGCTGGGTGGAAGGAAATTCGTGGCTCCTCTCAGATTCCAGAACTTTCTGTCATCGAAATGTGAGGAAAACGTGTTATTTTAGCCACATTTTGAGGTTTGCAAAGGATTCTGGGTAACAGAACCTGGTCAGAGCCCCACAAGTCACCCCATCTTGGATTCCCCTAGGTCTCTAGTTTTCAACAATGCACAGGTTTGGTAGGTTTCTCTAGGTGCCGGCTGAGCTAGAGGCCAAAATCTACAGGTAGGCACTTTGCAAAAAACAGCTCTGTTTTCTATCAAAAAATGGGATGTGTCCACGTTGTGTTTTGGGGCATTTCCTGTCGCGGACACTAGGCCTACCCACACAAGTGAGGTATCATTTTTATCGGGAGCCTTGGGGGAACGCTGGATGGAAGGAAATTTGTGGCTCCTCTCAGATTCCTGAACTTACCGTCATCGAAACGTGAGGAAAACGTGTTATTTTAGCCACATTTTGAGGTTTGCAAAGGATTCTGGGTAACAGAACCTGGTCAGAGCCCCACAAGTCACCTCATCTTGGATTCCCCTGGGTTTCTAGTTTTCAAAAATGCGCTGGTTTACTAGGTTTCCCCAGGTGCTGGCTGAGCTAGAGGACAAAATACACAGGTAGGCACTGTTTTCTATGATAAAAAATGGGATGTGTCCACGTTGTGTTTTGGGGCATTTCCTGTCGCGGGCAGTAGGCCTACCCACACAAGTGAGGTATAATTTTTATCGGGAGCCTTGGGGGAATGCTGGGTGGAAGGAAATTCGTGGCTCCTCTCAGATTCCAGAACTTTCTGTCATCGAAATGTGAGGAAAACGTGTTATTTTAGCCACATTTTGAGGTTTGCAAACGATTCTGGGTAACAGAACCGGGTCAGAGCCCCACAAGTCACCACATCTTGGATTCCCCTAGGTCTCTAGTTTTAAAAAATGCACAGGTTTGGTAGGTTTCCCTAGGTGCCGGCTGAGCTAGAGGCCAAAATCTACAGGTAGGCACTTTGCAAAAAACACCTCTGTTTTCTGTCAAAAAATGGGATGGTTCCATGTTGTGTTTTGGGGCATTTCCTATCGCGGGCGCTAGACCTACCCACACAATTGAGTTATCATTTTTATCGGGAGCCTTGGGTGAACGCTGGGTGGAAGGAAATTCGTGGCTCCTCTCAGATTCCAAAACTTTCTGTAATCGAAATGTGAGGAAAATGTGTTATTTTAGCCACAATTTGAGGTTTGCAAAGGATTCTGGGTAACAGAACCTGGTCAGAGCCCCACAAGTTACCCCATCTTGGATTCCCCTAGGTCTCTAGTTTTCTACAATGCACAGGTTTGGTAGGTTTCCCTAGGTGCCGGCTGAGCTAGAGGCCACAATCTACGGGTAGGCACTTTGCAAAAAACAGCTCTGTTTTCTATCAAAAAATGGGATGTGTCCACGTTGTGTTTTGGGGCATTTCCTGTCGCGGGCACTAGGCCTACCCACACAAGTGAGGTATAATTTTTATCAGGAGCCTTGGGGGAACGCTGGGTAGAAGGAAATTCGTGGCTCCTCTCAGATTCCAGAACTTTCTGTCATCGAAATGTGAGGAAAATGTGTTATTTTAGCCACATTTTGAGGTTTGCAAAGGATTCTGGGTAACAGAACCTGGTCAGAGTCCCACAAGTCACCCCATCTTGGATTCCCCTAGGTCTCTAGTTTTAAAAAATGCACAGGTTTGGTAGGTTTCCCTATGTGTCGGCTGAGCTAGAGGCCAAAATCTACAGGTAGGCACTTTGCAAAAAACAGCTCTGTTTTCTGTCAAAAAATGGGATGTGTCCACGTTGTGTTTTGGGGCATTTCCTGTCGCGGGCACTAGGACTACCCACACAAGTGAGGTATAATTTTTATCGGTAGCCTTGGGGGAACGCTGGGTGGAAGGAAATTCGTGGCTCCTCTCAGATTCTAAAACTTTCTGTCACCGAAATGTGAGGAAAACTTGTTTTGTTAGCCACATTTTGAGGTTTGCAAAGGGTTCTGGGTAACAGAACCTGGTCAGAGCCCCACAAGTGACCCAATCTTGGATTCCCCTAGGTCTCTAGTTTTAAAAAATGCACAGGTTTGGTAGGCTTCCCTAGGTGCCGGCTGAGCTAGAGGCCAAAATCTACAGGTAGGCACTTTGCAAAAAACTGCTCTGTTTTCTATAAAAAAATGGGATGTGTCCACGTTGTGTTTTGGGGCATTTCCTGTCGCGGGCAGTAGGCCTACCCACACAAGTGAGGTATCATTTTTATCGGGAGCCTTGGGGGAACGCTGGGTGGAAGGAAATTCGTGGCTCCTCTCAGATTCCAGAACTTTCTGTCATCGAAATGTGAGGAAAATGTGTTATTTTAGCCACATTTTGAGGTTTGCAAAGGATTCTGGGTAATAGAACCTGGTCAGAGCCCCACAAGTCACCCCATCTTGGATTTCCCTAGGTCTCTAGTTTTCAACAATGCACAGGTTTGGTAGGTTTCCCTAGGTGCCGGCTGAGCTAGAGGCCACAATCTACGGGTAGGCACTTTGCAAAAAACAGCTCTGTTTTCTATCAAAAAATGGGACGTGTCCACGTTGTGTTTTGGGGCATTTCCTGTCGCGGGCACTAGGCCTACCCACACAAGTGAGGTATCATTTTTATCAGGAGCCTTGGGGGAACGCTGGGTGGAAGGAAATTCGTGGCTCCTCTCAGATTCAAGAACTTTCTGTCACCGAAATGTGAGGAAAACTTGTTTTGTAAGCCACATTTTGAGGTTTGCAAAGGATTCTGGGTAACAGAACCTGGTCAGAGCCCCACAAGTCACCCAATCTCGGATTCAGCTAGGTCTCTAGTTTTCAAAAATGCACAGGTTTGGTAGGTTTCCCTAGATGCCGGCTGAGCTAGAGGCCAAAATCTACAGGTAGGCACTTTGGAAAAAACTGCTCTGTTTTCTATCAAAAAATGGGATGTGTCCACGTTGTGTTTTGGGGCATTTCCTGTCGCGGGCAGTAGGCCTACCCACACAAGTGAGGTATAGTTTTTATCGGGAGCCTTGGGGGAACGCTGGGTGGAAGGAAATTCGTGGCTCCTCTCAGATTCCAGAACTTTCTGTCATCGAAATGTGAGGAAAATGTGTTATTTTAGCCACATTTTGAGGTTTGCAAAGGATTCTGGGTAATAGAACCTGGTCAGAGCCCCACAAGTCACCCGATCTTGGATTTCCCTAGGTCTCTAGTTTTCAACAATGCACAGGTTTGGTAGGTTTCCCTAGGTGCCGGCTGAGCTAGAGGCCACAATCTACGGGTAGGCACTTTGCAAAAAACAGCTCTGTTTTCTATCAAATAATGGGATGTGTCCACGTTGTGTTTTGGGGCATTTCCTGTCGCGGGCACTAGGCCTACCCACACAAGTGAGGTATCATTTTTATCAGGAGCCTTGGGGGAACGCTGGGTGGAAGGAAAGTCGTGGCTCCTCTCAGATTCAAGAACTTTCTGTCACCGAAATGTGAGGAAAACTTGTTTTGTAAGCCACATTTTGAGGTTTGCAAAGTATTCTGGGTAACATAACCTGGTCAGAGCCCCACAAGTCACCCAATCTCGGATTCCCCATGGTCTCTAGTTTTCAAAAATGCACAGGTTTGGTAGGTTTCCCTAAATGCCGGCTGAGCTAGAGGCCAAAATCTACAGGTAGGCACTTTGCAAAAAAACGCTCTGTTTTCTATCAAAAAATGGAATGTGTCCACGTTGTGTTTTGGGGCATTTCCTGTCGCGGACACTAGGCCTCCCCACACAAGTGAGGTATCCTTTTTATCTGGAGCCTTGGGGGTACGCTGGATGGAAGGAAATTCGTGGCTCCTCTCAGATTCCTGAACTTACTGTCATCGAAACGTGAGGAAAACGTGTTATTTTAGCCACATTTTGAGGTTTGCAAAGGATTCTGGGTAACAGAACCTGGTCAGAGCCCCACAAGTCACCTCATCTTGGATTCCCCTGGGTTTCTAGTTTTCAAAAATGCGCTGGTTTGCTAGGTTTCCCAAGGTGCCGGCTGAGCTAGAGGACAAAATCCACAGGTAGGCACTGTTTTCTATGATAAAAAATGGGATGTGTCCACGTTGTGTTTTGGGGCATTTACTGTCGCGAGCGTTAGGTCTACCCACACAAGTGAGGTATCATTTTTATCGGGAGACTTGGGGGAAGGCTGGATGGAAGGAAATTTGTTGCTCCTCTCAGATTCCAGAACATTTTGTCACCGAAATGTGTAGAAAACGTGTTTTTTAGCCACATTTTGAGGTTTGCAAAGGATTCTGGGTAACAGAACCGGGTCAGAGCCCCACAAGTCACCACATCTTGGATTCCCCTAGGTCTCTAGTTTTAAAAAATGCACAGGTTTGGTAGGTTTCCCCTAGGTGCCGGCTGAGCTAGATGCCACAATCTACGGGTAGGCACTTTGCAAAAAACAGCTCTGTTTTCTATCAAAAAATGGGATGTGTCCACGTTGTGTTTTGGGGCATTTCCTGTCGCGGGCACTAGGCCTACCCACACAAGTGAGGTATCATTTTTATCAGGAGCCTTGGGGGAACGCTGGGTGGAAGGAAATTCGTGGCTCCTCTCAGATTCAAGAACTTTCTGTCACCGAAATGTGAGGAAAACTTGTTTTGTAAGCCACATTTTGAGGTTTGCAAAGGATTCTGGGTAACAGAACCTGGTCAGAGCCCCACAAGTCACCCAATCTCGGATTCCCCTAGGTCTCTAGTTTTCAAAAATGCACAGGTTTGGTAGGTTTCCCTAGATGCCGGCTGAGCTAGAGGCCAAAATCTACAGGTAGGCACTTTGAAAAAACAGCTCTGTTTTCTATCAAAAAATGGAATGTGTCCACGTTGTGTTTTGGGGCATTTCCTGTCGCGGGCACTAGGCCTACCCACACAAGTGAGGTACCATTTTTATCGGGAGCATTTGGGGAACGCTGGGTGGAAGGAAATTCGTGGCTCCTCTCAGATTCCAGAACTTTCTGTCATCGAAATGTGAGGAAAACTTGTTTTGTTAGCCACATTTTGAGGTTTGCAAAGGATTCTGGGTAACAGAACCTGGTCAGAGCCCCACAAGTCACCCAATCTTGGATTCCCCTAGGTCTCTAGTTTTCAAAAATGCACAGGTTTGGTAGGTTTCCCTAGGTGCCGGCTGAGCTAGAGGCCAAAATCTACAGGTAGGCACTTTGGAAAAAACTGCTCTGTTTTCTATCAAAAAATGGGATGTGTCCACGTTGTGTTTTGGGGCATTTCCTGTCGCGGGCAGTAGGCCTACCCACACAAGTGAGGTATAGTTTTTATCGGGAGCCTTGGGGGAACGCTGGGTGGAAGGAAATTCGTGGCTCCTCTCAGATTCCAGAACTTTCTGTCATCGAAATGTGAGGAAAATGTGTTATTTTAGCCACATTTTGAGGTTTGCAAAGGATTCTGGGTAATAGAACCTGGTCAGAGCCCCACAAGTCACCCGATCTTGGATTTCCCTAGGTCTCTAGTTTTCAACAATGCACAGGTTTGGTAGGTTTCCCTAGGTGCCGGCTGAGCTAGAGGCCACAATCTACGGGTAGGCACTTTGCAAAAAACAGCTCTGTTTTCTATCAAAAAATGGGATGTGTCCACGTTGTGTTTTGGGGCATTTCCTGTCGCGGGCACTAGGCCTACCCACACAAGTGAGGTATCATTTTTATCAGGAGCCTTGGGGGAACGCTGGGTGGAAGGAAAGTCGTGGCTCCTCTCAGATTCAAGAACTTTCTGTCACCGAAATGTGAGGAAAACTTGTTTTGTAAGCCACATTTTGAGGTTTGTAAAGTATTCTGGGTAACATAACCTGGTCAGAGCCCCACAAGTCACCCAATCTCGGATTCCCCATGGTCTCTAGTTTTCAAAAATGCACAGGTTTGGTAGGTTTCCCTAAATGCCGGCTGAGCTAGAGGCCAAAATCTACAGGTAGGCACTTTGCAAAAAAACGCTCTGTTTTCTATCAAAAAATGGAATGTGTCCACGTTGTGTTTTGGGGCATTTCCTGTCGCGGACACTAGGCCTCCCCACACAAGTGAGGTATCCTTTTTATCTGGAGCCTTGGGGGTACGCTGGATGGAAGGAAATTCGTGGCTCCTCTCAGATTCCTGAACTTACTGTCATCGAAACGTGAGGAAAACGTGTTATTTTAGCCACATTTTGAGGTTTGCAAAGGATTCTGGGTAACAGAACCTGGTCAGAGCCCCACAGGTCACCTCATCTTGGATTCCCCTGGGTTTCTAGTTTTCAAAAATGCGCTGGTTTGCTAGGTTTCCCAAGGTGCCGGCTGAGCTAGAGGACAAAATCCACAGGTAGGCACTGTTTTCTATGATAAAAAATGGGATGTGTCCACGTTGTGTTTTGGGGCATTTACTGTCGCGAGCGTTAGGTCTACCCACACAAGTGAGGTATCATTTTTATCGGGAGACTTGGGGGAAGGCTGGATGGAAGGAAATTTGTTGCTCCTCTCAGATTCCAGAACATTTTGTCACCGAAATGTGTAGAAAACGTGTTTTTTTAGCCACATTTTGAGGTTTGCAAAGGATTCTGGGTAACAGAACCGGGTC
>NW_027150376.1:0-17032 GCF_031143425.1 Pleurodeles waltl
TGTTTTGTTATGTTATGTTATGTAAAGCTAAGTTATGTTAAGGTGGGCTATATGTTATGTTATGTTATGTCATGTTAGCTTATATGTATTTGTAACGTGTATTCTAACTCAGAAAGGTATCTTGGCACTAAGCAGGTGTGTATGCCTAACTCTCGCCTACGCTGGGTTGGTCAATTGAAAAACTGGATCTTCAGCTTCTTATGGAATTTAAGCTACTAGGAGGAGGCTCTGATGTGGAGTGGGAGGAGCTTTAGGAGCAATGTAAGAGAAAGCCCACCCTCCTGATCTGTTCGTGTATGGGACTAGGAGTCCTGTGGGGTGGAGGTGTCTGTGTGGTTGGTGGAAGGAGATGCAACTGTTCAGGTAGATGGGGCCTACATTGTGTAGTGCATTGAATGTGTGTGAGGAGTCTGTAATTAGCAAGTTTGTGTATTGGGACTCGGGAGCCACTGAAGCTCCCTGAGGTGTGGTGTGATGTGGGTTCTTTGTAGGAGTTTCAAGATGAGTCTGGCTGCCGAGTTCTGGATGGATTATATTCGTCTAATGAACATCTTGGGGATCCCGGCGTAGAGAGTGCTCCTGTCGTCCAACTTGCTGGTGACCAAGGTGTGAGTGACAGTATTCTAGTGTTACTTTAGAAACATTTGAAGATCTTTCTGAGCATCTTTAGGGTTTGAAAGTAGGATGTGGTGATGGCATTGACTTTTGTGGCAAGGTACAGTTTGCTGTTGATGATTATTCCGAAGTTCCTGGCATATGTTCTGGGTATGGGACCGAGTTCAGCCAGTCACCATTTGGAGTCCCATGGTGATGTGTTCTTACTTAAAATCACTAATTCAGTCTTGTCGCTGCTGAACTTCAGACAGCTGGACTTCATCCAGTTAGTGACTTTGTCATGCAGGAGGTGTGTTGGTGTTCTTGTTGGAGAGAAAGAGTATGAGATGCATATTGGCGGCATGGAAGAGGATGTTTATGTCTTGTGCACAGATGAAGTTGGCCATAGGGATCATGTATGCAATGAAGAGCTTGGGACTGAGTAATGAAAATTGAGGCACTCTGCAGATGGGTTTGCAGGCTTCCGAGGGCTAGGAATCTAGAAACAGCTTGTTTCCAACTCTTAAAAAGGAGCAGATCCCGCAAGAGAGGGACCTTGGATGTCAATCGCTTGTAGGCACCTGATGAGGGTGGGTTGGAGACTGTGTCAAATGCTGCAAAGACGTCCAGGAGAATGAATATAGTCATGTCTCCTCACTCGAGGATCATGCCGATGTCATCTGTGGCAGTGAAGAGCGCAGTTTTTTTACTGTGGTTGGAGCTGAATCCAGACTGCATCGCAATAAGGAGCTGTTGGTAACTGAGGTGGGCGGTGAGGCATTAGTTGTTTGGTTTCCATAAGACCTTTGCTTGGTATAGTATCAAAGCGCTTCAGAAGGTTGATAGGAGGGAGGGTAATCCTGCATTTTTGGCTACAGACAATGGGACAATTGTACGAAACTCACACTGGTTTGAATGCAAAATTTTTGTGTAGTGAAGGAAGAAAACATCTCAAAAAATCTCTATACAACACACCAGGAAATGGAGTGGTTAAAAGAGTTACCAGTGTAGTCAAAAAGTGGTGAATAGTGAAAAAAGGCATAAAAGACTGAAGAGGAGGTGGTTTGGGAATATTGCACCACACATAACAGTGTAACTGAAAGAACTCTGTTTCAAGCGACCAAGCCATAGAACGAAGAACAGAATTGGTGTCACGCTGGATTGAAGGAGGAGACTTGGTTCCTGTGTTGGGGTGAAGAATCAGGTCAGGAGTTGAAGTCAACCTAAGAATTTGATCAAGGTCAAATTAGGCAGGTGGACCAATGAAGCAAACACATTTTCTGACCCCATTGATGTCCTGAAGTTTTATCCTTGACATGGATTGTTGAAGAACAGTAAAAGTTAAAATAAGATAAGGGTAGCCATGTACTATAGGTGGGGCGAAAAGCAGAAGATGCATCAGAGTGTGAGTGGGTCGGTGGAAACAGAAGAGTGATGAAGGATGCAGTGGTTTTCTGATGATGGAGGATGCTGAAATGTTGAAGAGACTGCAGGAAGAGAAGGGGGAGGTGTCAGAGACAGAAAGGCAGAGAGGCAGTGAGCTTGTGGTGGAGGAAGACAGTAACACTAGTGATGGCAATGTTACACTACTGTGCATTCATAAAGAGAGAAACAGGTAAAGCCATTTGCCAGCCAGGTTGCATGATTTTGTCTTCCAATTGAATGGCCACTACAAAATGTGTTTTGGGGCCTTATTGTTGTGTTCTCTATTGTAAATAAGGAAAGACATGTTATTTTGTGTTATTGATGTAGATATGGTCATGCAGTGGTTGTTAACCTTTTGACTTCTGTGGATCACCACTTAGGCATTACTTGAACACGGGGACCACCAGTAAATCATCATTGGAATCCGGGGACCTTCATAGAGTCATTACTGCAAGCCCAGGACTCTAGCTTAAGCATTTTTGATGGGTTGAACAGCAAAATAATGCACAACACATACAGAAATGAGCATTCATCAAATAAATACACGAATGATGAAACATTTATTTAACTTGTGAACAAATAAAAAAGTTAAAAGATTGATTTTAATAGGAAGGTTGAAGCATTTCTAAGTTCAATTGAGACGCCTCATTGTTTAAACTCTATTCTGAGGGATGCACTTTCACTGCTTCGACAAAGTCTCAGGATACTAATTTAAATTATAGCCTCCAATTTCAACTTCCCTTGCATTTTTAGAACATTGTAACATTTTGAATTGTACATTTCATTTCTTTATTTATATACACTTTATTAATATGGTATTAATTTTAAATTTTCTAAACAGTCGAGGACCACTTCAGTAGGCTAGATGGACCTCGAGGTGTCCTGGGACCACAGGGTAAGAACCACTCTGTTAATGTGTTATTTATTGTGCACTCCACTACTGTAGTTACCTTGTCACTAGGCAAAACAGAGAATGTGCTTAAATTGTCCAGGTAACAAAGCTCTATGAGCTCATCATGCACCTGTAGGCTCTGTTGCAGTTGCTATGGGGCAAGCACGTGAGCTCCATGTTCATCTGCTATCACTTTATTAAAGAAAAACATTACTGAAGCAACCACCTTGTGGACGGTGTTTACCTCACAATCGTTACACCTAAACGTCTGACTGCAGAAACTTCCTGCATATGTTTACAAATACTGATTCTATAATTCAGGATCTGTCATTTGTGCTGTGAGAGAACACTATCTGCTTATCTAAGTAAAAAGAAAATAGTTTCATGATCAGTTCCAGGTTCAGGTGTTGTACTAGAAATCTAATGTGCATTTCATTTTGACATGAGCAAATGTGCACGCCTATTTAGAAAATTGGTCATGTGAAAATCTGCAATGCACACAAGATTACTTTATTTTATTTTTCTCCAAAGGAAAATATTTCCCCTGGCAAAAATATTTTCTCTGTGCAGAAACCCTTTCAGTTTTATCCTCACCAATGTCGGGGATGTTTCCATCCCACTCTCCAAAGGGAATTACTCCTTCCGTTAAAATGTTATTTTCTTACATTTTCTAGGCTGACACTGGTTTGGAGACGATTTCGTGAATATCCCCATTGGGTTAGATGCCCTGCAAATAAACTCACTGGACATTCAAGCACTGGAACGTCCCCTCCCGCCCCACTCCTGCAACCTGTGAGTACACTGACTCACAATAAAACCAACTTTTTTGAACTCCAAATGTGGATTTATCATCCATGAAAGGCTACTTTCACATGTAAGACAAAGTTACACACACAAATAGTTCAGTGACTCGGGCCTATGGTCCTTTTTTGAGGGGACACTTTTTAACCATTGCATCAAAGCCACTAAATATTATGGGCTGTCCCGTCACACCTAAAATTGATGGCCAGGGATGATTTATATTTCGGTGTATGGGACAAAGACCTGCAATCATGCGTCCGAAGCCTGGTCAGAGACGCATGATGCGTAAAAGAAATATAGAAAATAATTTAAAACCAAAAAATTGCAGCACAGAAAAGGAAATTATCCTTGAATGCTGTGTTCATGATGTGTTTTTCATCTGCACCTTTTGAAGCATTGTGTTTTGAGAATTAATTGGTTAACAGTAAGCTAACACATTTCCATCATACAGGCTTCAGTTTACGTTTTTCTTGGCCATGTCCATACATCCACTACTTCGTTGAGGACGCCAAAAATACTAACTGCACTATCTACACGGCCATTTGAGTAGTTTTTTGAGAAACTAATACCTCAGGTGCATAATAACGCAAAGCGTCCCAGGACATCTAGGGCCGTATTTATACTTTTTGGCGCACAACTGCGCCAACGCAGTTGTGCGTCAAAAATTTTAACGCCATTCCAAAGCGCCATGAGGGCGCCTTATTTATGGAATGACGTTAGCCGGCGGAGCTGACTGGTGTGTGTCAAAAAAAGTGACTTACACCAGGCAGCGCCGGCGTAGGGGAAAATGGAGCTTGGGCGTCAAAAAATGGGGCAAGTCAGGCTGAGGCAAAATTTTGGCCTCAACCCGATTTGCGCCATTTTTTTGACTCCCAACCCCCATTGAAATGACTCCTGTCTTAGCACAGACAGGATTCATGCCCCCTTGCCCAATGGCCATGCCCAGGGGACTTATGTCCCCTGGGCATGGTCATTGGGCATAGTGGCATGTAGGAGGGCACAAATCAGGCCCCCGTATGCCACAAAAAAAAAAATATATATACTTACCTGAACTTACCTTAAGTTCCCTGGGATGGGTCCCTCCATCCTTGGGCGTCCTTCTGGGGTGGGCAAGGGTGGCAGGGGGTGTCCCTGGGGGCATGGGAGGGCACCTCTGGGCTCCTTCCGAGCCCACAGGTCCCTTAACGCCTGCCCTGACCAGGCGTTAAGAAATGACGCAAAAGCGGCTGGATGTCATTTTTTTTGACCCGCCCACTCCCGGGCGTCATTTTTGCCCGGGAGTATAAATACGGTACACATGCCTCGGAGTCATTTTTTAGAAGGGAACGCCTACCTTGCATTTCATTAACGCAAGGAAGGTGTCCACGCAAAAAAATTACGCAAACTCCAAGATCTTTGGCGCTAGACGGGTCTAACGCCAAAGTATAAATATGGAGTTCGTTTTGCGTCGGATTTACATAAAAAAAAAAAGACGCTAATCCGGCGCAAACAGAGTATAAATATGCCCCCTATTGTTTAGGCAGGACCCATCTATGCACTCTAGATCTAGCACAAATCCCCTTGAACACAAGGACTGCTTCACCCCTTCTGCAATTCACAGAGAAGTTGAAAACACTTACACTTAAGAAGCATTACCACTCTACTCGATAGGAGAGTATCTGTTTTGAAAACCTGAGATCCTGAATTGAATTACTGAGCTCACGTCCACTGTTTAGATGTCATTTGCATCTCAGGTAGGGTTGCTCTATGCAATATCGCTAGAAACAAATATGGAGTAATCATTATATTGATGAAACTGATGAAGCGCTCTTCGAATTTCACAATATATCTACATTACTTCTGAACGTGTGGGGTAATGACAGCCTTCAAACATTTGGTGTCATGACATTTGAGGTGCTGGGTGTAACATGCATTGTGGTTATGCTGTCTCTCAGTAGCATAGCAAAATCATTTTGAAATAAAGAACTACATATTTCATATTTTTGTACATGGACTGTTGATCTATAACTACAACAATGACTACCAAGACATGCTCTCAAAATCCCAGAACACAGATCAACACATTCCATTCATGAGGGATTTCCATGACTTCTGATGAATTTATTTTCCTTATTGATGTTGTTGATGGTTGTGCTAGTTGCTGAAATCATTATTATTATTATTATTATTATTATTATTAGCAGTAGTAGTAGCAGTAGCAGTATTAGTATTCTCTCAATGTTTACTTTCTCCAGTCATTTTGCCAGCCATCTTCTGAGCATTTTCTGAGCATCTGGCCTGAACAATCCTCATTACTGCTTCCTTGCAGCTCATTTTTATACTCTTTCTTCTAATTTTGTTCATCTCTTCTAACTGCTACTCTTTCTAATGCACTCCACTCATTGTTCCTCTGGGTCCCTTTAGACTTTGTTAGACCTCTTGAACCTTTGCTTACACTACCGCTATTTTAAGTATGTTCTTCACTGACCTGTTTTGAATGCATATGGCACATGCACAGCAACTCTCCTGCCTTTGACTATCATGTTCTTGCTGATAATGATGTCTGAACTTATGAATTTAAAGTACTCGAAAACGTTTAATTTCAATCTCTTATTACTAGTCACTCTGATAGTCAACACCGTTATTTCTTCTTGAGCCATCTACTCTTTTTTCATTGCCTGTTCCATTTTTTTATTTCTCCGTTAGTGCTGAAGACTTTGGGCCTCATTCCGAGGCCGGCGGGCGCCGCCATATGGCCGCTCCGGTGTCGAAAGACCGCGGAGGCCATTCTGGCTTTCCCGCTGGGCTGGCGGGCGACCGCCAGAAGGCCGCCCGCCAGCCCAGCGGGAAGCCCCACGACACCCCATACCGCCATCCTGTTCCTGGCGATATGGGGTGTCGGAATCCCCATGGCGGCGCAGCAAGCTGCGCCGCCATGGAGGATTCTGCAGGGCAGCGGAAAACCGGCGGGAGACCGCCGGTTTTCCTGTTCTGACCGCGGCCATACCGCCGCAGTCAGAATGCCCTGCGGAGCACCGCCAGCCTGTTGGCGGTGCTCCCACCGGGTCAGAATGACCCCCTTTGTCTCATATGTCTCCATTAAAACGAGTAACATTCATGCTGCCTTTCGTTCTATACGTGCACGTTTCTCGCCATACTTTACAGTTCCTCCATTTGCATGCTTCGCTCCATTGTCCTCTATTTCTTTATCTTGATTTCCTTCATTGTTTGATGGTTTTTATACACTCTCTTAGTATAGTATCTCTACTTTCCTAACATGAGTGGAACTTTCGGCTTCCCCATTTGATCCTGTACTATCCTTCTTAGACAATTGCTACTTTCATAATCTTTTTTCGTTCCATATTATTGAATTATTATTTGCTTTACTTAGATCTGGTGTTTCTCATGATTTCCACAAATATGCAATTGTTCTCCCTCTTCTTAAAATACTGGCTTGACACTTCCAAACATTCTCACTTCCTTTGTTATTTATGTTATTTATTAACATTTTAGAATGCATTGGTTTTTCTACCTAACCTATTTTCTTTAATTTCATCACTTCAGTACACTCATCTTATTTTCATCCCTGTTCTTCAACTAAACTGCTCTATTATGCGTTTCTACATTTAGTTTTTTAGGTTTGTCACAATAAACTTTCATCTGTTCTTATCTTATTGGATCTTTCAGCAGGTTTTCATATGCCAGACAACCCCAGTTTTCTGAATTATTTCTCTGCACTGGGTACCACCAACTATGCTTGTGCTTGCCAGCTCGCACCTTTTCGGTATATTGGAAACGTGTCTAATCTGCACCTTCTCCTGTTCAGTTTGGGTGTCCTCATAGTTCTCAGTTACACTCTGTTATATCCTTTTTTGAGTTTGAGTCACATATCAGAGAGTGTAGTTTAAATATTACATATTAGATGTGAAATGCTTATACTTAACAATGCTGCATACAAAACGATCGCAAAATATTATTCGCTTGAATGTATTCTTAACGCAATTATAAGTGAAGTTGCTGTTGTACACATATACTAATGTCGATTATAAGAAATAATTGCTTGCATTATGATTAATTGACTATGTTAACACTTACGAGGATTACGTTTATTAGAATCCATAAGTCTTAAGTTAGCGTGAGTTGAAAACTTAGTCGTGTAGCTCTCATATTAAAGCATATTCTTCTGTTTCTTCAGTGTGCTGACTCGCAAAAGGCCATGACCCAGTATGTGTTCTTTTCTTTGTTTCATGTAGCAAGTGAGGATTCTTCTCACCCGCATGCTAGATGTTTTAGTATAAGTTTTGTACGTTTTGCAACAAACATGGAAACTTTCAAGGACAATCGACCATGGAAAAGAGAACTTTTGACCTGAAGAACGTGCCAGAAAATGAAGCAACCCCGGATGTGCCACCTACGAAGACGTCAATTATGAAGACCAATCAAAGTGTTATAAATTATCGTGGGGTGACAAGTCCATTACTTAATGTATAATTTGATAGGTTGAAGATAGTGCGGTGTAGCGACTATCCAATAGGATTTTGGGGGAATGTATTGTGAAAAGGGGATAAAAACCCATGACACAGGAGACTCGGGGAAAATTAGGTAGGGAATGATATCGATTGCATCCAGAAACTCTGTCACTCTGTTTGGTGATTTGAGACTTAGAACCATCCTCATCCATAAGACAGCCCCATTACACTTTCCTCCTTATGAGGGAAGTGCCCCCTGTCCCTTAGACGAAATAGATTGACGGTGATCTAACTGATGTCCTGAAGACGAAGACTGATCCTGTATGCTGACTCAATCTGAGGAGAGTAATTATGACAATTGCTACTGTCATTTGTCTACATGCTTTTCCTTTCTAGGTACCAACTGCTGTATTTTTGGATAGAGACCTTAGTTAGATGTTTCTAAATTGGTGTTCTAAATTGTTTTGCATGAAGTCCAACATGCTAATGCCAATTAGTGGTTAGAGTAGGGGTTCATCTTGACTGACGCGACGAACGTGACTGACATTGTGCTATGCTGAATGGAGACGTATATGATGTTCTATGTACTCTGATCTGTGTATATCATATATTGGTGTTTTTATGTTCATCATCTTTGCATTGTCAAAATCTTATCACAGTTGCCATATTGTGACTATGCTCTTTTGCTTCATGGTTTTGAGATTAATACTCTTGCTATTAGATTTGAATCAATAGGGAATAAAATTCACAAAACTTCTATAAAGGTGTGGTTATTCATGACTGAAAGGTCATGGTTGTGCCGACAGTTTAACTAATGTCTAAAGTGAAGTATATTGTGGTGTTATACGTTGATAATATTATCGATATATTGCTTGACATATTGATCAGTTATCTCGTTCTACGGTGTCTCACCACCTGGGTCAAAAGATTCATCGTCTAAAACGAGTCCTAATGTGTATAAATTAACATAGAGGAATGCGTTAACAGTTCTGGTAGCAGAGTGACGGTTTGGCCCCTGGGGGCCCAAGGACGGAGATTCATTGTTTAATTTGTTTTTCTGTGATAATGCAATTCGGAGGTATGATGGGTTTCTAAGTCCGCCATGGCTTTCCCGGGATCTCGAAGCCTGCCTAAATGAGTTGGGAATGTTCTCGGCGCCATAGAGTGCGTGGCTAGGGTGTTTGCGCTTGCCTAAGCTTATGCATCTTGCAGGTGATTGTAAACATTTGTGTGAATTTAGGCCAAATTAAGTGTTGTTTAGCGAGAGTGGGCGTACTCCACAGTATGAGAGTAGGGAAGTCGGAGTACTTCATGTGAATGTAGCGCTTGTTGCTCAAAATTATCCATGTGGTTGGTTGTTGTGTACGGACCTGTTGAGGTCTAAGACTCTGGAGTATGAAGATAAATGTGGTTTATGTTGTAATCTGTGCGGTTTAATAGGTCAATCGGGCGTGTTTGACAAGCCGAGTTTGAGTTATAATGTGTGTATGAAACCTTCGATGGAGATTTGACAAATTCTAAAGTGCACTAGAAGGAGTCATTGACAAGTCGAGAGTAGAATTTGCGGGTCGAATTCTGCTTGCGTATGCGGGAACTGATAAGGAGAGATTAGCGGCTGAGGCTTCAAGTGAAATCTCTGTAAAGTTCTGAAGCGAATGTGTTACCCTTCCTGTATGTAAACCGACAGATTTGTGTTGTCATTTTAAGGTGCTTGAAATAATTTGCATTAGTTTGTGTGAGTTGTAGGGGTCAGTGAGGAGCAGACAAGCCGCAAGACTTTGTCAGCTGCAGTGTGTGTGTGTGTGACGTCAGTGGTGCCGCGCTGAGATAGGTCAGATGTCGAGAGGGGTCGCGCACGGTTTGGCTGCCGTCCGTGAGAGACAATAGGTTGAGAAAGGGTGGGTGAAGAGTGTCCTGGGAACTAAGCCATTTCTGATTAAATACGAAATAAGGGAATCGCAAAAATGAATTTTGTCAAAGCATTTAGGAGCGCTCTAAAGGGAGATGTATATATTGTCGCAACCGATGGGGAACCTACACCACCTGAGGGTACTCCAGCCTATACGGTTATGGAAGAAAAGGGTGTTGCACCTTGTTTATGGATAAAACAGTGGCGCAAATTAACAGAGAAAGAGGGGTGTCTAGCGTTCCCAGAACATGGGACATTTAATCCAAAGGTACTAGAAAATCTAAGGTGGATGTTAAGTACGCAGAAACCACCTCCGAGACCGGCACAATACGAGGCTTTGGCGATCTGGGACTTGATGGCTCTTAAACATAGACAAGAAAGGTTTCAGAGAAGACTGAGAAGGGCAGAGAAACCTTTGCAGAGGCTAGATGGGACAATGAGAGCAAAATGTGGAGACGGGGAATTGTAGACGGGTTGAAGTTGTTCCCAGCAATAACACAGGGAGAAGAGACGCAGGGAAAGAAAGCCTCCTGTAAAACCGACAAAGATTCAGGCAAAACTAAAGAAAATAAAAGATCCTGGGAAGAGGAAGATGATTCAGATGATGAGGAATTTATGGATAGATTGTTACATGATCGACCACCACCATATGCGGTGAGCGACAGCGCTCCAAGTACTAGTCTTGATCCTGGGAACCAGACGCAGGAAAAGGGAGTTACTGATACAGTACAGACTAGCGATACAGCTTTGATACAGAATGGTGTCAGTGTACCCACTGCACCAGACTTGCCGATACAGTTGCAGCCTCCACCGCAGATAAAGAGAATCTACCCTGATGTTCCAGTGCTTGAGACTACTACAAACTTGATAGTGCCGCCAGACCCGATATACACAAAGCCAAAACTAATACAGATTGAATCGACTCCAAAATTGATGTCTCAACCACCACCACAGCTGATACCAGGGTGTAACCCTGTAGCGGGACCGCCATTAGTACCTGTTCCGGGTACATTGGAACAGACCTACGGTGTTGAGGCTCCAAGAAGTCTGGGTCCAGGTCAGACCCCTGCCGCTATATCGTTACCCATTACTGTTGGTCCCCCCGTACCATTGTATGCACAAGGTAAAACAGGGGTGTGTGATCAGGGAATGATGACACAGGAAGCGATAAGAGGAGGGTCTATGGGAACTCCACAGATAATGGCCCCTGGAGAACAAGTAAATGAGCCACCAAGACCCTTGATGGACCTTAGTCCAGTAGGGGCACCTCTCGAAGCGATGCGTCAAGCAGGATTGGGAGTTTTAACTCCCCAAACCATGAGTACAAATACCTCACACTCTCCAATGATACATGCAGGGAATATTTCACTGCAGGGTTTTACAGTACAGCAGTTAAATGAATGGTTAGAGAAAACTTATACTTCACAAAAGACTGCAGTGGCTACAGTTGAACCTGAGAAAGAAAAACAAGATTAATACCTGAATCTTGTACGACTAGGGGAGGAAGCTGCTGAGTTAGTGGAAGGGACAATGGGAGTAATTAGATTGGAATCATACACTGAGGCAGAACTAAAATACTTGTGTCCCAAGATTACCAAAGAAGTAGGCAAAGTACATCAGAGATTAGCGAATTTAGCAGACAAATACAATATCGATATTGGGAACACTAAGCAACTGAAAAGGAGTTACAGACTAGATTTTGACTCAAAAGATTTTGAACATATGAGATCCGCAGGCATGAAGGCACATCTAAGGGAATTATTGCAGAGCACGCAGATTTGGGGTGCATTAGAGAAATGGGAAGGCCGATGGGCAAAGAAAAGGGATAAGGGAAAGGGTGATAGCTCAGGATCTAATCAAGCTAAGACCTCGCCTGATTTGGAATTGGTAAAAATATTGCCCATGAGAAAGACAGCTGGCGGTGTTTTAGTACCTGTGCCGTGGACTAGAGGAGACATTTTGGGGGTCATTCCAACCCTGGTGGTAAAAGCCGCTTACCGCTGTCAGAAGACTGCCAACATACCGCCGCGGCCGCCGTAAACCGCCACGGTCATTCTGACCCACAACAGGCAAACCGCCAAAATACAGACATCCACAAAAGTCCGCCACACCAAAGGGCAGCGAGAAACTGGCGATGACCAAACCTCCACCGTCACGCCAACAGAAATACGCCCACACTATGACGACACACGAATCCACGCGGCGGTCTTTTAACCGCGGTATTCCATTGGCGGTACACACCGCCGCGCTCAAAATACACACACTCTTATAAAACACATCCACATTGGACAATTCAAAATACACACATCTGATACACATACACACACCACTCCCACACACCCAACACAATATAAAACACACACCCACATCACTCACAAACCCCCACTTCTACAGAATCGGGACCACGCACTGAGAAAAAGAGAACTGAGCACCCAGACGCGCATTTTACTTTCACCCAGCAATATTTCCACGCACTTCACACAACACACCAATACACATCACCACACAATCCACCCCACACATCACCCACACCACCCCATGGCACCGCAAAGACACCCCAGGTTCTCCGAGGATGAACTCAGGGTCATGGTGGAGGAAATTGTACGGGTAGAGCCACAGCTCTTCGGGACACAGGTGCAGCACACCACCATTGCCAGGAAGATGGAGCTATGGAGCAGAATAGTCGATAGGGTCAACGCTGTGGGACAGCACCCAAGAAATAGGGACGACATCAGGAAGCGGTGGATCGACCTACGGGGAAGGTGCGTTCAATGGTATCCAGGCACAACATCGCGGTGCAGCGGACTGGCAGTGGACCACCACCTCCTCCCCCAGAATTTACAATCATGGGAGGAGCAAGTCTTGGCGATCCTGCATCCTGAGGGTGTCGCAGGAGTATCTGGAGGAATGGACTCTGGTAAGTCTCATCTTCACTACTTCATCCCCCCCACCCCACCAGCATGCCAACTCATACCCGGACCCTCACCCTCACCCCCATCACATCCTGCACCTTGCAAATGTCTCACCATCACAGCCCACCCATCCCAACACCAAGCCCTGCATGCGACCACAAAGCATGGACACCTATCACCAAAGCATGCCCACTGCACATACCCATCCCCCACCAAATCACCGTCACAAAAGCCCCCACACGGGAATGCCAGCACTGGGGTACAAGGGCACCCACCCATTACACGCTATGGCACACACAAATCCAATAACCATACTTTTATACCCCTGCAGGACCCGAACGCCACGTCACCGCGCAGGAGGGTCCACAAATGTCCACTCCACCCCCAGAAGAGGCCCACAGTGAGGACAGCACCTCTGTCGACCTGGATCTAGATGACCAGCCCGGCCCATCGGGGACCTCGAGAGAGTCGGTTCCCCTCAGACAGCCACAGCCCATAGCAGACCTTCCCCCCTCTGGGAACACCAGCACAGCACCCACCCAGCGGGCCCATACCTCATTCCCCAGGACACGTCAATCAGCGGTGTGTCCACCACTACAGGGCACCCAGGTTAACCCACCACCCCAACAACAACAGGGACCTGGGGGCAGTGGTAGTGGGCACACGGTCCAGGGGACAGAGGCACAGGGAAACAGGGGACTGGGAGGGCTGCTGTGCGACGGGGGGGGACAGGCCCAGGGAACCCACTCTCCACAAGGCCCTCTCCAACATCATGGGAGCCTACCACCACTCCCAACGAGACGATGGCGACGGTCCTGGCCAGGTTTCAGGAGATCCAGCTTCTGCAGGAGGAACAGTATTTGGGGTTCAGGGAGGAACTACGAAACATCAGTTCCGCCCTGGCCACCATTGTAGGGGCTCTGAATCAGGTAGTCACCACATTGCGGGACACTGTGGCAGGACAAAGGGCCCCTGACACTAGCATGGACCAAGAACTGCCTACCACCTCTGCCGGCGCTAGTGGACAGGAGGCCCCGCCACAGGACCAACAGGCCACCAGCACCCCATCCCCTGCAGAAGGAGAACCACCCCGCAAGCGGGCCCTGAGATCCAGGAAGAAGACAGAGTAAGATGCCAAGACCCCCGCCAGGAAAGGATACCTCCCTGATTGTCATCCCACTGTCCCACATTGACACCCTGTCCATTCTTATACTGCCCATGCTCCACTTTCCACAGGCATTTGGACATTGCACCTGTGATACTTATAGTCTGGACTCTGCCATGGACAATCCTCCACCATCACCCCTCACCGACTTGCAACCACCCACCAATATAGATCACTGAAATAAACAGTTATACGACCAAACACTCAGGAGTCTGGCTGTGATTTTGTACTAATGTATTAGACATTACCGTCCCAAATTGCATTTTTACATTGTGATGCCAACATATCACTGTCACACAGCTGTAGTCCATGGGGAAACAAAGCAGATGTCACGCAGTATGGCCCACATCTCTGAAATTGGAAGGGAAAGTCACAACTCAGTTACCATACACAGGGGGAAAAGGTCAGACAGTAGAGAGGTAGTAGGGGTTAAGTATATGTAATATGACGGGTTGGACTCTTACCTGTGGGTCATTGAAAATACTGCTCTATTACTGTGTTCCTGTTGTCTATGTCGTCCTCTTCGGCTTCCTCTTCTTCACTCTCCACAGGCTCCACAGCTGCTACAACACCACCATCTGGACCATCCTCCTGCAGAAAAGGCACCCGGCATCGCAAAAAGCCAGGTTGTGAAGCATACAGCAGGCCACGATGATCTGGCACACCTTCTTTGGTGAGTGCAATAGGGATCCACCTGTCATATGGAGGCAGTGGAACCTGGCCTTCTGAAGGCCGAAGGTCCGCTCGATCACCCTCCTAGTTCTCCCATGGGCCTCATTGTACCGTTCCTCTGGCCTTGTCCGGGGATTCCTCACTGGGGTCAGTAGCCATGACAGGTTGGGGTAACCAGAGTCACCAATTAGCCACACACGGTGCCTCTGGAGTTGACCCATCACGTAAGGGATGCTGCTATTCCGCATGATGTAGGCGTCATGCACAGAGCCAGGGAACTTGGCATTAACATGGGAGATGTACTGGTCTGCCAAACACACCATCTGTACATTCATCGAATGATAACTCTTTCTGTTTCTGTACACTTGTTCACTCCTGCTGGGGGGTACTAAAGCCACATGGGTCCCATCAATGGCACCTATGATGTTGGGGATATGTCCAAGGGCATAGAAATCACCTTTCACTGTAGGCAAATCCTCCACCTCAGGGAAAACAATGTAGCTCCGCATGTATTTCAGAAGGGCAGACAACACTCTGGACATCACCTTGGAAAACATAGGCTGGGACATCCCTGATGATATGGCCACTGTTGTTTGAAATGACCCACTTGCAAAGAAATGGAGTACTGACAGCAGCTTCACTAAAGGGGGGATCCCTGTGGGTTGGCGGATTGGTGATATCAGGTCTGGCTCCAGCTGGGCACACAGTTCCTGAATAGTGGCTCGGTCAAGCCTGCATGTCAGTATGACATGTCTTTCCTCCATTGTCGACAGGCCTACCAGCGGTCTGTACACAGGAAGATTCCTCCATCTCCTCGCATGTCCCAGCGGACGGTGCCTATGAAGGACAACAGCGAGCACAGAGTCAATCAGCCCACAGGTACGTAACCACAGTTTGCACAAAACACGATTCCCAATGCATTGAATGGTTTGTATGAGTGTTGATGCAAGGCCTAGGTATGTGTGACGCAGTTAAAAGTAAGCCATGTGGGCCCTTGAAATGGCGGCTGCCTGACCTGTGAAGTGTGACAATGGGATGTGAGGTCAATGCGCTGGCGTGGCACACCGTGGCGGTAGGCGGTCGAAGACCGCGGCGCAAAACAGCATTGGTTAACATTGAACCCTATGGGTCTCAGGAGCCAATGACGATGTGCGCCAGCGGTACGCACCGCTGCGGTACGCACCGCCGCGGGCGTGACCGCCATTTTCTATCTGCTTAATCACTCTATACCTGATCTTCGACAGGAGAGGACCTACACTGCAAGTGCTGCTGTGACCTCAGTCTGGAAGAGACAATGGCTCATGCGACTGGGGAAAGGGCCCCTGCCTTCACTGCTCAGGAATTGGAGAAACTCGTGGATGGGGTCCTCCCCCAGTATGCGCTACTCTACGGTCCTCCAGACCAACAGGTAAGTACACTGGGACCATGCTTTGGGGGCAATGCCTGTGTTGAGTCGGGTGGATGAAAGATGGTGGGGAGGGGAGCGAATGAGGCATGCATCAAACGACGGATGACAGGATGTGCCACATGGCAAGGGTAGGGATGGGGGGCCACTCACATTGAGGGTGCAGAAGGTGATGACTCTTTTTCTCCCCCTCTACATTTCACATAGGTCAGCGCCCACCAGAAGATCGCCATTTGGCGTGCCATCGCCAAGGATGTCCGGGCCCTGGGGGTCCACCAGAGACGGGGCACCCACTGCCGGAAGAGATGGGAGGACATCCGACGCTGGAGCAGGAAGACGGCGGAGGCTCAGCTGGGTATGGCCTCCCAACGTGGGAGGGGTGCCAGTCGGACTTTGACCCCCCTGATGTCCCGGATCCTGGCGGTGGCCTACCCCGATTTGGATGGGCACGTGAGGACATCACAGCAGACACAAGGGGGTGAGTACAACCTCATTCTGCTGACTTTGCGTGCAGTGGAGGTGTCCGGGTGGGGGAGGAGGGCTGTGGGTATCCCTAGGCCAGGGCGATTTCTGTAGGCTAGGCCCCTCCGTAAGGCATGGCCCTGTGCCCCCACCCCCCACCTCTGTAGGGTGCCAAGTACAGTTATCCATGGCCCTGTGTCATCTATGTGTGCAGTTGTCGTCCATAGGCTTGTAGGCCATGTCCCACGGATTGAGTAGTGGACCCCAAGTGCGCGGCGTAGTGCAGGGGGCTTCTGTGTCTGTCCTCTCCGCCAACGGTGTCGCCAATGCATGCACTCAACATGTCT
>NW_027150377.1:0-17000 GCF_031143425.1 Pleurodeles waltl
AACTACCACAAGGTATAGGAATGGTGGAACATTTGATAACAGCACATTTTCTACTGTTCTGAAGCATTTCCTAGCTCATTAGCCATTAATTTTGAGCATAAATATCACTTGCTCGATTGTATGCTAAGGTATGCCAAATGTTGTTTAAAACACTCCCCGCGGCCTTAAACGATGTTTTCATTGACTTCAATCCAGATTCAAATATGAGCATTTTCTGCAATAGGAGAGCACGTATATCGCTCTAAAGGGTTTATTTAAGCATAGAAAGTGATAAAGCATATGAACTACCACAAAGTATAGGAATGGTGGATCATTTGATAACAGCACATTTTCTACTGTTCTGAAGCATTTCCCAGCTTATTAACCATTAATTTTGAGCATAACTTTCAGTTGCTCCATTGTATGCTATAAGGAATTCCAAATGTTGTTTAAAACACTCCTCGTTGCCTTTAAACGCTGCTTTCATTGACTTCAATCTAGAGTCAAATATCCGCTTTTTCTGCAATAGGAGAGCACATATATCGCTCTAAAGGGCTTATTTAAGCATAGAAAGTGATAAACCATATAAACTACCACAAGGTATAGGAATGGTGGAACATTTGATAACAGCACATTTTCTACTGTTCTGAAGCATTTCCTAGCTTATTAACCATTAACTTTGAGCATAAATTTCAGTTGCTCGATTGTATACTATAAGGAATTCCAAATGTTGTTTAAAACACTCCCCGCGGCCTTTAAACGATGTTTTCATTGACTTCAATCCAGATTCAAATATGAGCATTTTCTGCAATAGGAGAGCACGTATATCGCTCTAAAGGGTTTATTTAAGCATAGAAAGTGATAAAGCATATGAACTACCACAAAGTATAGGAATGGTGGATCATTTGATAACAGCACATTTTCTACTGTTCTGAAGCATTTCCCAGCTTATTACCATTAATTTTGAGCATAAATATCACTTGCTCGATTGTATGCTAAGGTATGCCAAATGTTGTTTAAAACACTCCCCGCGGCCTTAAACGATGTTTTCATTGACTTCAATCCAGATTCAAATATGAGCATTTTCTGCAATAGGAGAGCACATATATCGCTCTAAAGGGCTTATTTAAGCATAGAAAGTGATAAAGCATATAAACTACCACAAAGTATAGGAATGGTGGATCATTTGATAACAGCAGATTTTCTACTGTTCTGAAGCATTTCCTAGCTTATTAACCATTAATTTTGAGCATAAATTTCATTTGCTCGATTGTATGCTATAAGGAATTCCAAATGTTGTTTAAAACACTCCCCGTTGCCTTTAAACGCTGCTTTCATTGACTTCAATCCAGAGTCAAATATTAGCTTTTTCTGCAATAGGAGAGCACGTATATCGCTCTAAAGGGCTTATTTAAGCATAGAAAGTGATAAACCATATAAACTACCACAAGGTATAGGAATGGTGGAACATTTGATAACAGCACATTTTCTACTGTTCTGAAGCATTTCCTAGCTCATTAGCCATTAATTTTGAGCATAAATATCACTTGCTGGATTGTATGCTAAGGTATGCCAAATGTTGTTTAAAACACTCCCCGCGGCCTTAAACGATGTTTTCATTGACTTCAATCCAGATTCAAATATGAGCATTTTCTGCAATAGGAGAGCACATATATCGCTCTAAAGGGCTTATTGAAGCATAGAAAGTGATAAAGCATATAAACTACCACAAGGTATAGGAATGGTGGATCAGTTGATAACAGCAGATTTTCTACTGTTCTGAAGCATTTCCTAGCTTATTAACCATTAATTTTGAGCATAACTTTCAGTGCTCCATTGTATGCTATAAGGAATTCCAAATGTTGTTTAACCCCTTCTGTGCCGCGGACGTAGTGGTTACGTCCTGCGGCACAGTGCTGCTGTGCCGAGGACGTAACCACTACGTCCTCGGCACACAGCCCAGAGGGAGCGCTCTCGCTCCCTCTGTGGGGTTCCCCCCCACCCCCCCAAGTCAGGGATGGAAGGGGAAGCCCTTCCCCTCCCACCCCCGACCCCCCCCCAACCCCCCCCTGTGACGTCAGCGCGCGAGCGCGCGCTGATTAGTCACAGGGTCTCCCCCATCGCGCTGGAAGCAGAGCTTCCAGCGCGATTGAAAAAGAAATGCTTTTGCATTTCTTTTTCAATCCCATGGGGGAGGCCCCGAGAGGCTTCAAAGGGAAGGAAATGTATTTCCTTCCCTTTGAAGTCTCTCACAGGTTTCAAAAGCTGGATTGCTTGCAATCCGGCTTTTGAAACCCCACTAGACACCAGGGATTTTTTTTTTTTTCTTGAAATTGGCAAAAGGGAGCGACCCCTTGGGCAAGGGTCGCTCCCAGGGGGGCATTTTTTTAGGAAGGCCTTTTCTGCCCCCCCTGGGGGCAGATTGGCCTATTATTAGGCCGATCTGCCCCCAGGGGGGGCAGAAACCTCTAGGCACCAGGGACCATTTTTTTTTTTTTTTTTTTTTTGGTGATGAATTCTTTTTTTTTAGGTGGGGAGCGATCCCTTAGGCAAGGGTCGCTCCCCTACGGGGCAATATATATTTAGGCCATTTCTGCCCCCCTTGGGGGCAGATTGGCCTATTTTGATAAGGCCAATCTGCCCCCAAGGGGGGCAGAAACCATTAGACACCAGGGAGTTTGTTTTTGCGCGCGAATGTCACGCAACAAAGCGACCCCTTTGGCAAGGGTCGCTCCCAGGGGGGGCAATTTTTTGGTAAGGCCTTTTCTGCCCCCCCTGGGGGCAGATCGGCCTATTATTAGGCCGATCTGCCCCCAGGGGGGGAAGAAACCTCTAGGCGCCAGGGCAATTTTTTTTTTTGTGTTTTTTTTTTTGGTTCTTTTTTTTTTTTTTTAGAGATGGGGAGCGACCCATCAGGCAAGGGTCGCTCCCCTGGGGAGCAAATTGTATTTAGACCATTTCTGCCCCCCTGGGGGCAGATTGGCCGATTTTAGGTCAATCTGCCCCCAAGGGGGCAGAAACCACTAGGCACCGGGGATTTGTTTTTTGGCACCAATGTCACGCAGGGGGAGCGACCCCGTAGGCAAGGGTCGCTCCCAGGGGGGGGGGGGTGGGGGGGCCAATTTATTTTAGGCCATTTCTGCCCCCCCGGGGGACAGATCGGCCTATTATTAGGCCGAACTGCCCCCGGGGGGGTCAGAACACTCTAGGCGCCAGGGCAATTTTTTTTTTGTGTTTTTTTTTTTTGTTGTTTCTTTTTTTAGAGATGGGGAGCGACCCATCAGGCAAGGGTCGCTCCCCTGGGGGGGCAAATTGTATTTAGACCATTTCTGCCCCCCTGGGGGCAGATTGGCCAATTTTAGGTCAATCTGCCCCCAAGGGGGCAGAAACCACAAGGCACCGGGGATTTGTTTTTTGGCGCCAATGTCACGCAGGGGGAGCGACCCCGTAGGCAAGGGTCGCTCCCGGGGGGGGGGGGTGCCGGTTGGGGGGGCAAATTTATATTAGGCCATTTCTGCCCCCCCGGGGGACAGATCGGCCTATTTTTAGGCCGAACTGCCCCCGGGGGGGGACAGAACACTCTAGGCGCCAGGGCAATTTTTTTTTTGTGTTTTTTTTTTTTGTTGTTTCTTTTTTTAGAGATGGGGAGCGACCCATCAGGCAAGGGTCGCTCCCCTGGGGGGGCAAATTGTATTTAGACCATTTCTGCCCCCCTGGGGGCAGATTGGCCAATTTTAGGTCAATCTGCCCCCTAGGGGGCAGAAACCACTAGGCACCGGGGATTTGTTTTTTGGCGCCAATGTCACGCAGGGGGAGCGACCCCGTAGGCAAGGGTCGCTCCCGGGGGGGGGTGTGGGGGTTGGGGGGGCAAATTTATTTTAGGCCATTTCTGCCCCCCCGGGGGACAGATCGGCCTATTATTAGGCCGAACTGCCCCCGGGGGGGGGGGGGCAGAACACTCTAGGCGCCAGGGCAATTTTTTTTTTTTTTTTTTTTTTTGTTGTTTCTTTTTTTAGAGATGGGGAGCGACCCATCAGGCAAGGGTCGCTCCCCTGGGGGGGCAAATTGTATTTAGACCATTTCTGCCCCCCTGGGGGCAGATTGGCCAATTTTGGGTCAATCTGCCCCCAAGGGGGCAGAAACCACAAGGCACCGGGGATTTGTTTTTTGGCGCCAATGTCACGCAGGGGGAGCGACCCCGTAGGCAAGGGTCGCTCCCGGGGGGGGCGGTGGGGGGGCAAATTTATTTTAGGCCATTTCTGCCCCCCCGGGGGACAGATCGGCCTATTTTTAGGCCGAACTGCCCCCGGGGGGGGACAGAACACTCTAGGCGCCAGGGCAATTTTTTTTTTGTGTATTTTTTTTTGTTGTTTCTTTTTTTAGAGATGGGGAGCGACCCATCAGGCAAGGGTCGCTCCCCTGGGGGGGCAAATTGTATTTAGACAATTTCTGCCCCCCTGGGGGCAGATTGGCCAATTTTAGGTCAATCTGCCCCCTAGGGGGCAGAAACCACTAGGCACCGGGGATTTGTTTTTTGGCGCCAATGTCACGCAGGGGGAGCGACCCCGTAGGCAAGGGTCGCTCCCGGGGGGGGGTGTGGGGGTTGGGGGGGCAAATTTATTTTAGGCCATTTCTGCCCCCCCGGGGGACAGATCGGCCTATTATTAGGCCGAACTGCCCCCGGGGGGGGGCAGAACACTCTAGGCGCCAGGGCAATTTTTTTTTGTGTGTTTTTTTTTTTTGTTGTTTCTTTTTTTAGAGATGGGGAGCGACCCATCAGGCAAGGGTCGCTCCCCTGGGGGGGCAAATTGTATTTAGACCATTTCTGCCCCCCTGGGGGCAGATTGGCCAATTTTGGGTCAATCTGCCCCCAAGGGGGCAGAAACCACAAGGCACCGGGGATTTGTTTTTTGGCGCCAATGTCACGCAGGGGGAGCGACCCCGTAGGCAAGGGTCGCTCCCGGGGGGGGGGGGTTGGGGGTTGGGGGGGCAAATTTATTTTAGGCCATTTCTGCCCCCCCGGGGGACAGATCGGCCTATAATTAGGCCGAACTGCCCCCCGGGGGGGGCTGAACACTCTAGGCACCAGGGCAATGTTTTTTTTGTGTGTTTTTTTTTTTGTTGTTTCTTTTTTTAGAGATGGGGAGCGACCCATCAGGCAAGGGTCGCTCCCCTGGGGGGGCAAATTGTATTTAGACCATTTCTGCCCCCCTGGGGGCAGATTGGCCAATTTTAGGTCAATCTGCCCCCAAGGAGGCAGAAACCACAAGGCACCGGGGATTTGTTTTTTGGCGCCAATGTCACGCAGGGGGAGCGACCCCGTAGGCAAGGATCGCTCCCGGGGGGGGTGTGGGGGTTGGGGGGGCAAATTTATTTTAGGCCATTTCTGCCCCCCCGGGGGACAGATCGGCCTATTTTTAGGCCGAACTGCCCCCGGGGGGGGGGGCAGAACACTCTAGGCGCCAGGGCAATTTTTTTTTTGTGTTTTTTTTTTGTTGTTTCTTTTTTTAGAGATGGGGAGCGACCCATCAGGCAAGGGTCGCTCCCCTGGGGGGGGCAAATTGTATTTAGACCATTTCTGCCCCCCTGGGGGCAGATTGGCCAATTTTAAGTCAATCTGCCCCCAAGGGGGCAGAAACCACTAGGCACCGGGGATTTGTTTTTTGGCGCCAATGTCACGCAGGGGGACCGACCCCGTAGGCAAGGGTCGCTCCCGGGGGGGGGGGGGTGGGTGTTGGGGGGGCAAATTTATTTTAGGCCATTTCTGCCCCCCCGGGGGACAGATCGGCCTATTATTAGGCCGAACTGCCCCCCGGGGGGGCAGAACACTCTAGGCACCAGGGCAATTTTTTTTTTGTGTGTTTTTTTTTTGTTGTTTCTTTTTTTAGAGATGGGGAGCGACCCATCAGGCAAGGGTCGCTCCCCTGGGGGGGCAAATTGTATTTAGACCATTTCTGCCCCCCTGGGGGCAGATTGGCCAATTTTAGGTCAATCTGCCCCCAAGGGGGCAGAAACCACTAGGCACCGGGGATTTGTTTTTTGGCGCCAATGTCACGCAGGGGGAGCGACCCCGTAGGCAAGGGTCGCTCCCGGGGGGGGATGGGGGTTGGGGGGGCAAATTTATTTTAGGCCATTTCTGCCCCCCCGGGGGACAGATCGGCCTATTATTAGGCCGAACTGCCCCCGGGGGGGGGGGGGGGCAGAACACTCTAGGCACCAGGGCAAATTTTTTTTTGTGTGTTTTTTTTTTTGTTGTTTCTTTTTTTAGAGATGGGGAGCGACCCATCAGGCAAGGGTTGCTCCCCTGGGGGGGCAAATTGTATTTAGACCATTTCTGCCCCCCTGGGGGCAGATTGGCCAATTTTAGGTCAATCTGCCCCCAAGGGGGCAGAAACCACTAGGCACCGGGGATTTGTTTTTTGGCGCCAATGTCACGCAGGGGGAGCGACCCCGTAGGCAAGGGTCGCTCCCGGGGGGGGATGGGGGTTGGGGGGGCAAATTTATTTTAGGCCATTTCTGCCCCCCCGGGGGACAGATCGGCCTATTATTAGGCCGAACTGCCCCTGGGGGGGGGGGCAGAACACTCTAGGCAACCGGGCAATTTTTTTTTTGTGTTTTTTTTTTTTGTTGTTTCTTTTTTTAGAGATGGGGAGCGACCCATCAGGCAAGGGTCGCTCCCCTGGGGGGGCAAATTGTATTTAGACCATTTCTACCCCCCTGGGGGCAGATTGGCAAATTTTAGGTCAATCTGCCCCCAAGGGGGCAGAAACCACTAGACACCGGGGATTTGTTTTTTGGCGCCAATGTCACGCAGGGGGAGCGACCCCGTAGGCTAGGGTCGCTCCCGGGGGGGTGGTGGGGGTTGGGGGGGCAAATTTATTTTAGGCCATTTCTGCCCCCCCGGGGACAGATCGGCCTATTATTAGGCCGAACTGCCCCCGGGGGGGGGGGGGGCAGAAACCTCTAGGCGCCAGGGGAATTTTTCTTTTTTTTCTTTGTTTTTTTTTTTTAGAGATGGGGAGCGACCCATCAGGCAAAAGTCGCTCCCCTGGGGGACAAATTGTATTTAGGCCATTTCTGCCCCCCTTGGGGGCAGATTGGCTGAGTTTAGGTCAACCTGCCCCCAAGGGGGCAGAAACCACTAGGCACCGGGGATTTGTTTTTTGGTGCCAATGTCACGCAGGGGGAGCGACCCCGTAGGCAAGGGTCGCTCCCGGCGGGGGAGGGTGGGGGTTGGGGGGGCAAATTTATTTTAGGGCATTTCTGCCCCCCCCCCTGGGGCCGGCTGAGCTACAGGCCAAACACCACAGGTAGGCACCTTGCAAAAAACACCTCTGTTTTCTGTGAAAAAATATGTTGTGTCCACGTTGTGTTTTGGGCCATTTCCTTTTGTGGGCGCTAGGCCTACCCACAGAAGTGATGTACCATTTTTATCGAGAGACTTAGGGGAACGCTGGGTGGAAGGAAATTTGTGGCTCCTCTCAGATTCCAGAACTTTCTGTCACCGAAATGAGAGGAAAAAGTGTTTTTTGGGCCAAATTTTGATGTTTGCAAAGGATTCTGGGTAACATAACCTGGTCAGAGCCCCGCAAGTCACCCCATCTTGGATTCCCCTGGGTTTCTAGTTTTCAAAAATGCACTGGTTTGCTAGGTTTCCTCAGGTGTCGGCTGAGCTACAGGCCAAAATCCACAGGTAGGCATTGCTTTTTATAAAAAAATGTGATGTGTCCACGTTGTGTTTTGGGCCCTTTCCTTTCGTGGGCGCTAGGCCTACCCACGCAAGTGAGGTATCATTTTTATCGGGAGACTTGGGGGAACGCTGGGTGGAAGGAAATTTGTGGCTCCTCTCAGATTCCAGAACTTTCTGCCACAGAAATGTGAGGAACATGTGTTTTTTTAGCCAAATTTTGAGATTTGCAAAGGATTCTGGGTAACAGAACCTGGTCCGAGCCCCGCAAGTCACCCCTCCTTGGATTCCCCTAGGTCTCTAGTTTTCAGAAATGCACAGGTTTGGTAGGTTTCCCTAGGTGGCGGCTGAGCTAGAGGCCAAAATCTACAGGTAGTCACTTTGCTAAAAACAGCTCTGTTTTCTGTGATATGTCCACGTTGTGTTTTGGGGCATATCCTGTCGCGGGCGCTAGGCCTACCCACACAAGTGAGGTATCATTTTTATCGGGAGACTTGGGGGAACGCTGGGTAGAAGGAAATTTGTGGCTCCTCTCAGATTCCAGAACTTTCTGCCACAGAAATGTGAGTAACATGTGTATTTTTAGCCAAATTTTGAGGTTTGCAAAGGATTCTGGGTAACAGAACCTGGTCCGAGCCCCGCAAGTCACCCCTCCTTGGATTCCCCTAGGTCTCTAGTTTTCAGAAATGCACAGGTTTGGTAGGTTTCCCTAGGTGCCAGCCGAGCTAGAGGCCAAAATCTACAGGTAGGCACTTTGCAAAAAACACCTCTGTTTTTTTCCAAAATTTAGGATGTGTCCACGTTGCGCTTTGGGGTGTTTCCTGTCGCCGGCGCTAGGCCTACCCACGCAAGTGAGGTATCATTTTTATCGGGAGACTTGGGGGAACGCTGGGTGGAAGGAAATTTGTAGCTCCTCTCAGATTCCAGAACTTTCTGCCACAGAAATGTGAGGGACATGTGTTTTTTTAGCCAAATTTTGAGGTTTGCAAAGGATTCTGGGTAACAGAACCTGGTCCGAGCCACACAAGTCACCCCTCCTTGGATTCCCCTAGGTCTCTAGTTTTCAGAAATGTACAGGTTTGGTAGGTTTCCCTAGGTGCCGGCTGAGCTAGAGGCCAAAATCTACAGGTAGTCACTTTACTAAAAACAGCTCTGTTTTCTGTGATATGTCCACGTTGTGTTTTGGGGCATATCCTGTCGCGGACGCTAGGCCTACCCACACAAGTGAGGTATCATTTTTATCGGGAGACGTGGGGGAACGCTGGGTGGAAGGAAATTTGTGGCTCCTCTCAGATTCCAGAACTTTCTGCCACAGAAATGTGAGGAACATGTGTTTTTTTTAGCCAAATTTTGAGGTTTGCAAAGGATTCTGGGTAACAGAACCTGGTCCGAGCCCCGCAAGTCACCCCTCCTTGGATTCCCCTAGGTCTCTAGTTTTCAGAAATGCACAGGTTTGGTAGGTTTCCCTAGGTGGCGGCTGAGCTAGAGGCCAAAATCTACAGGTAGTCACTTTGCTAAAAACAGCTCTGTTTTCTGTGATATGTCCACGTTGTGTTTTGGGGCATATCCTGTCGCGGGCGCTAGGCCTACCCACACAAGTGAGGTATCATTTTTATCGGGAGACGTGGGGGAACGCTGGGTGGAAGGAAATTTGTGGCTCCTCTCAGATTCCAGAACTTTCTGCCACAGAAATGTGAGGAACATGTGTTTTTTTTAGCCAAATTTTGAGGTTTGCAAAGGATTCTGGGTAACAGAACCTGGTCCGAGTCCCGCAAGTCACCCCTCCTTGGATTCCCCTAGTTCTCTAGTTTTCAGAAATGCACAGGTTTGGTAGGTTTCCCTAGGTGGCGGCTGAGCTAGAGGCCAAAATCTACAGGTAGTCACTTTGCTAAAAACAGCTCTGTTTTCTGTGACATGTCCACGTTGTGTTTTGGGGCATATCCTGTCGCGGGCGCTAGGCCTACCCACACAAGTGAGGTATCATTTTTATCGGGAGATGTGGGGGAACGCTGGGTGGAAGGAAATTTGTGGCTCCTCTCAGATTCCAGAACTTTCTGCCACAGAAATGTGAGGAACATGTGTTTTTTTAGCCAAATTTTGAGATTTGCAAAGGATTCTGGGTAACAGAACCTGGTCCGAGCCCCGCAAGTCACCCCTCCTTGGATTCCCCTAGGTCTCTAGTTTTCAGAAATGCACAGGTTTGGTAGGTTTCCCTAGGTGGCGGCTGAGCTAGAGGCCAAAATCTACAGGTAGTCACTTTGCTAAAAACAGCTCTGTTTTCTGTGATATGTCCACGTTGTGTTTTGGGGCATATCCTGTCGCGGGCGCTAGGCCTACCCACACAAGTGAGGTATCATTTTTATCGGGAGACATGGGGGAACGCTGGGTGGAAGGAAATTTGTGGCTCCTCTCAGATTCCAGAACTTTCTGCCACAGAAATGTGTGGAACATGTGTTTTTTTAGCCAAATTTTGAGGTTTGCAAAGGATTCTGGGTAACAGAACCTGGTCCGAGCCACACAAGTCACCCCTCCTTGGATTCCCCTAGGTCTCTAGTTTTCAGAAATGTACAGGTGTGGTAGGTTTCCCTAGGTGCCGGCTGAGCTAGAGGCCAAAATCTACAGGTAGTCACTTTACTAAAAACAGCTCTGTTTTCTGTGATATGTCCACGTTGTGTTTTGGGGCATATCCTGTCGCGGACGCTAGGCCTACCCACACAAGTGAGGTATCATTTTTATCGGGAGACGTGGGGGAACGCTGGGTGGAAGGAAATTTGTGGCTCCTCTCAGATTCCAGAACTTTCTGCCACAGAAATGTGAGGAACATGTGTTTTTTTTAGCCAAATTTTGAGGTTTGCAAAGGATTCTGGGTAACAGAACCTGGTCCGAGCCCCCCAAGTCACCCCTCCTTGGATTCCCCTAGGTCTCTAGTTTTCAGAAATGCACAGGTTTGGTAGGTTTCCCTAGGTGGCGGCTGAGCTAGAGGCCAAAATCTACAGGTAGTCACTTTGCTAAAAACAGCTCTGTTTTCTGTGATATGTCCACGTTGTGTTTTGGGGCATATCCTGTCGCGGGCGCTAGGCCTACCCACACAAGTGAGGTATCATTTTTATCGGGAGACGTGGGGGAACGCTGGGTGGAAGGAAATTTGTGGCTCCTCTCAGATTCCAGAACTTTCTGCCACAGAAATGTGAGGAACATGTGTTTTTTTTAGCCAAATTTTGAGGTTTGCAAAGGATTCTGGGTAACAGAACCTGGTCCGAGCCCCGCAAGTCACCCCTCCTTGGATTCCCCTAGGTCTCTAATTGTCAGAAATGCACAGGTTTGGTAGGTTTCCCTAGGTGGCGGCTGAGCTAGAGGCCAAAATCTACAGGTAGTCACTTTGCTAAAAACAGCTCTGTTTTCTGTGATATGTCCACGTTGTGTTTTGGGGCATATCCTGTCGCGGGCGCTAGGCCTACCCACACAAGTGAGGTATCATTTTTATCGGGAGACATGGGGGAACGCTGGGTGGAAGGAAATTTGTGGCTCCTCTCAGATTCCAGAACTTTCTGCCACAGAAATGTGTGGAACATGTGTTTTTTTAGCCAAATTTTGAGGTTTGCAAAGGATTCTGGGTAACAGAACCTGGTCCGAGCCCCGCAAGTCACCCCTCCTTGGATTCCCCTAGGTCTCTAGTTTTCAGAAATGCACAGGTTTGGTAGGTTTCCCTAGGTGGCGGCTGAGCTAGAGGCCAAAATCTACAGGTAGTCACTTTGCGAAAAACAGCTCTGTTTTCTGTGATATGTCCACGTTGTGTTTTGGGGCATATCCTGTCGCGGGCGCTAGGCCTACCCACACAAGTGAGGTATCATTTTTATCGGGAGACGTGGGGGAACGCTGGGTGGAAGGAAATTTGTGGCTCGTCTCAGATTCCAGAACTTTCTGCCACAGAAATGTGAGGAACATGTGTTTTTTTAGCGAAATTTTGAGGTTTGCAAAGGATTCTGGGTAACAGAACCTGGTCCGAGCCCCGCAAGTCACCCCTCCTTGGATTCCCCTAGGTCTCTAGTTTTCAGAAATGCACAGGTTTGGTAGGTTTCCCTAGGTGGCGGCTGAGCTAGAGGCCAAAATCTACAGGTAGTCACTTTGCTAAAAACAGCTCTGTTTTCTGTGATATGTCCACGTTGTGTTTTGGGGCATATCCTGTCGCGGGCGCTAGGCCTACCCACACAAGTGAGGTATCATTTTTATCGGGAGACGTGGGGGAACGCTGGGTGGAAGGAAATTTGTGGCTCCTCTCAGATTCCAGAACTTTATGCCACAGAAATGTGAGGAACATGTGTTTTTTTAGCCAAATTTTGAGGTTTGCAAAGGATTCTGGGTAACAGAACCTGGTCCGAGCCCCGCAAGTCACCCCTCCTTGGATTCCCCTAGGTCTCTAGTTTTCAGAAATGCACAGGTTTGGTAGGTTTCCCTAGGTGGCGGCTGAGCTAGAGGCCAAAATCTACAGGTAGTCACTTTGCTAAAAACAGCTCTGTTTTCTGTGATATGTCCACGTTGTGTTTTGGGGCATATCCTGTCGCGGGCGCTAGGCCTACCCACACAAGTGAGGTATCATTTTTATCGGGAGACATGGGGGAACGCTGGGTGGAAGGAAATTTGTGGCTCCTCTCAGATTCCAGAACTTTCTGCCACAGAAATGTGAGGAACATGTGTTTTTTTAGCCAAATTTTGAGGTTTGCAAAGGATTCTGGGTAACAGAACCTGGTCCGAGCCCCGCAAGTCACCCCTCCTTGGATTCCCCTAGGTCTCTAGTTTTCAGAAATGCATAGGTTTGATAGGTTTCCCTAGGTGGCGGCTGAGCTAGAGGCCAAAATCTACAGGTAGTCACTTTGCTAAAAACAGCTCTGTTTTCTGTGATATGTCCACGTTGTGTTTTGGGGCATATCCTGTCGCGGGCGCTAGGCCTACCCACACAAGTGAGGTATCATTTTTATCGGGAGACGTGGGGGAACGCTGGGTGGAAGGAAATTTGTGGCTCCTCTCAGATTCCAGAACTTTCTGCCACAGAAATGTGAGGAACATGTGTTTTTTTCAGCGAAATTTTGAGGTTTGCAAAGGATTCTGGGTAACAGAACCTGGTCCGAGCCCAGCAAGTCACCCCTCCTTGGATTCCCCTAGGTCTCTAGTTTTCAGAAATGCACAGGTTTGGTAGGTTTCCCTAGGTGGCGGCTGAGCTAGAGGCCAAAATCTACAGGTAGTCACTTTGCTAAAAACAGCTCTGTTTTCTGTGATATGTCCACGTTGTGTTTTGGGGTATATCCTGTCGCGGGCGCTAGGCCTACCCACACAAGTGAGGTATCATTTTTATCGGGAGACGTGGGGGAACGCTGGGTGGAAGGAAATTTGTGGCTCCTCTCAGATTCCAGAACTTTCTGCCACAGAAATGTGAGGAACATGTGTTTTTTTAGCCAAATTTTGAGGTTTGCAAAGGATTCTGGGTAACAGAACCTGGTCCGAGCCACACAAGTCACCCCTCCTTGGATTCCCCTAGGTCTCTAGTTTTCAGAAATGCACAGGTTTGGTAGGTTTCCCTAGGTGGCGGCTGAGCTAGAGGCCAAAATCTACAGGTAGTCACTTTGCTAAAAACAGCTCTGTTTTCTGTGATGTGTCCACGTTGTGTTTTGGGGCATATCCTGTCGCGGGTGCTAGGCCTACCCACACAAGTGAGGTATCATTTTTATCGGGAGACGTGGGGGAACGCTGGGTGGAAGGAAATTTGTGGCTCCTCTCAGATTCCATAACTTTCTGCCACAGAAATGTGAGGAACATGTGTTTTTTTAGCCAAATTTTGAGGTTTGCAAAGGATTCTGGGTAACAGAACCTGGTCCGAGCCACACAAGTCACCCCTCCTTGGATTCCCCTAGGTCTCTAGTTTTCAGAAATGCACAGGTTTGGTAGGTTTCCCTAGGTGGCGGCTGAGCTAGAGGCCAAAATCTACAGGTAGTCACTTTGCTAAAAACAGCTCTGTTTTCTGTGATGTGTCCATGTTGTGTTTTGGGGCATATCATGTCGCGGGTGGTAGGCCTACCCACACAAGTGAGGTACCATTTTTATCGGGAGACTTGGGGGAACATAGATTAGCAAAACAAGTATTATTGCCCCTTGTCTTTCTCTACATTTTTTCCTTCCAAATATAGGAGTGTGTGTAAAAAAGACATCTATTTGAGAAATTCCCTGTAATTCACGTGCTACTATGGTCACCCCGGAATTCAGAGATGTGCAAATAACCACTGCTCCTCAACACCTTATCTTGTGCCCTTTTTGGAAATGCAAAGGTTTTCTTGATAGCAATTTTTTACTCCTTATATTTCAGCAAATGAATTGCTGTATACCCGGTATAGAATGAAAACGCACTGCAGGGTGCAGCTCATTTATTGGCTCTGGGTTCCTCGGGTTCTTGATGAACCTACAAGCCCTATATATCCCCGCAACCAGAGGAGTCCAGCAGACGTAACGGTATATTGCTTTCGATAATCTGACATTGCAGGGAAAAGTTACAGAGTAAAACGTAGAGAAAAATTGATGGTTTTTTCACCTCCATTTCAATATTTTTCTTTTTCAGCTGTTATTTTCTGTAGGAAACCCTTGTAGGATCTACACAAATGACCCCTTGCTGAATTCAGAATTTTGTCTACTTTTCAGAAATGTTTAGGTTTCTGGGATCCAGCATTGGTTTCATGACCATTCCTGTCACTGACTGGAAGGAGGCTGAAAGCACAAAAAATTGCACAAATGGGGTATGCCCCAGTAAAATGCCAAAATTGTGTTGAAAAATTGGGTTTTCTGATTCAAGTCTGCCTGTTCCTGAAAGCTGGGAAGCTGCTGAGTTTAGCACCGCAAACCCTTTGTTGATGCCATTTTCAGGGGAAAAACCACAAGCCTTCTTCTGCAGCCACTTTTTCCAATTTTTTTGAAAAAAACGAAATTTTCACTGTATTTTGGCCAATTTCTTGGCCTCCTTCAAGGGAACCCACAAAGTCTGGGTACCTCTAGAATCCTAGGATGTTGGAAAAAAAGGACGCAAATTTGGCTTGGTTAGCTTATGTGGACAAAAAGTTATGAGGGCCTAAGCGCGAACTGCCCCAAATAGGCAAAAAAAGGCCCGGCACAGGAGGGGGAAAAGGGCCTGGCAGCGAAGGGGTTAAAACACTCCCCGTTGCCTTTAAACGCTGCTTTCATTGACTTCAATCCAGAGTCAAATATCAGCTTTTTCTGCAATAGGAGAGCACATATATCGCTCTAAAGGGCTTATTTAAGCATAGAAAGTGATAAACCATATAAACTACCACAAGGTATAGGAATGGTGGAACATTTGATAACAGCACATTTTCTACTGTTCTGAGGCATTTCCTAGCTCATTAGCCATTAATTTTGAGCATAAATATCACTTGCTCGATTGTATGCTAAGGTATGCCAAATGTTGTTTAAAACACTCCCCGCTGCCTTAAACGATGTTTTCATTGACTTCAATCCAGATTCAAATATGAGCATTTTCTGCAATAGGAGAGCACATATATCGCTCTAAAGGGCTTATTGAAGCATAGAAAGTGGTAAAGCATATAAACTACCACAAGGTATAGGAATGGTGGATCAGTTGATAACAGCAGATTTTCTACTGTTCTGAAGTATTTCCTAGCTTATTAACCATTAATTTTGAGCATAACTTTCAGTGCTCCATTGTATGCTATAAGGAATTCCAAATGTTTTTTAAAACACTCCCCGTTGCCTTTAAACGCTGCTTTCATTGACTTCAATCCAGAGTCAAATATCAGCTTTTTCTGCAATAGGAGAGCACATATATCGCTCTAAAGGGCTTATTTAAGCATAGAAAGTGATAAACCATATAAACTACCACAAGGTATAGGAATGGTTGGAACATTTGATAACAGCACATTTTCTACTGTTCTGAGGCATTTCCTAGCTCATTAGCCATTAATTTTGAGCATAAATATCACTTGCTCGATTGTATGTTAAGGTATGCCAAATGTTGTTTAAAACACTCCCCGCGGCCTTAAACGATGTTTTCATTGACTTCAATCCAGATTCAAATATGAGCATTTTCTGCAATATGAGAGCACATATATCGCTCTAAAGGGCTTATTGAAACATAGAAAGTGATAAAGCATATAAACTACCACAAGGTATAGGAATGGTGGATCAGTTGATAACAGCAGATTTTCTACTGTTCTGAAGCATTTCCTAGCTTATTAACCATTAATTTTGAGCATAACTTTCAGTGCTCCATTGTATGCTATAAGGAATTCCAAATGTAGTTTAAAACACTCCCCGTTGCCTTTAAACGCTGCTTTCATTGACTTCAATCCAGAGTCAAATATCAGCTTTTTCTGCAATAGGAGAGCACATATATCGCTCTAAAGGGCTTATTTAAGCATAGAAAGTGATAAACCATATAAACTACCACAAGGTATAGGAATGGTGGAACATTTGATAACAGCACATTTTCTACTGTTCTGAAGCGTTTCCTAGCTCATTAGCCATTAATTTTGAGCATAAATATCACTTGCTCGATTGTATGCTAAGGTATGCCAAATGTTGTTTAAAACACTCCCCCGCGGCCTTAAACGATGTTTTCATTGACTTCAATCCAGATTCAAATATGAGCATTTTCTGCAATAGAAGAGCACATATATCGCTCTAAAGGGCTTATTGAAACATAGAAAGTGATAAAGCATATAAACTACCACAAGGTATAGGAATGGTGGATCAGTTGATAACAGCAGATTTTCTACTGTTCTGAAGCATTTCCTAGCTTATTAACCATTAATTTTGAGCATAACTTTCAGTGCTCCATTGTATGCTATAAGGAATTCCAAATGTTGTTTAAAACACTCCCGTTGCCTTTAAACGCTGCTTTCATTGACTTCAATCCAGAGTCAAATATCAGCTTTTTCTGCAATAGGAGAGCACATATATCGCTCTAAAGGGCTTATTTAAGCATAGAAAGTGATAAACCATATAAACTACCACAAGGTATAGGAATGGTGGAACATTTGATAACAGCACATTTTCTACTGTTCTGAGGCTTTTCCTAGCTCATTAGCCATTAATTTTGAGCATAAATATCACTTGCTCGATTGTATGCTAAGGTATGCCAAATGTTGTTTAAAACACTCCCCGCGGCCTTAAACGATGTTTTCATTGACTTCAATCCAGATTCAAATATGAGCATTATCTGCAATAGGAGAGCACATATATCGCTCTAAAGGGCTTATTGAAGCATAGAAAGTGATAAAGCATATAAACTACCACAAGGTATAGGAATGGTGGATCA
>NW_027150378.1:0-16763 GCF_031143425.1 Pleurodeles waltl
GGTAAAAAAAGAAAAAAGGGAGCACACTGCCTCACACTCAAGCAAAAGGTTAGCCCCAATGCATCATGGTAAATGCAGTCACTTCGTTTTGTGCTGAAAAAGTAATCAAAAGTCTTTCACCTAAGTAGGTGCAGCAAGTGCTGTGTATCTCTGGACACGTGTTTCTAGGTTTAGCCCGTCATCAGCAGAGAGCTGCCAAGTCTGTGGGGTTGCTTGAAATGCCGCCAAAAGTCTTCTCGGGTTTATGTACCACTCACTGGCGCACAGGTGCCTCTCCAGAGCTCGTCAGCTCGTTAGCTCAAGGGAGCAGTCATTGGACAAAAAGAAAAAAGGGAGCACACTGCCTCACACTCAAGCAAAAGGTTAGCCCCAATGCATCATGGTAAATGCAGTCACTTCGTTTTGTGCTGAAAAAGTAATCAAAAGTCTTTCACCTAAGTAGGTGCAGCAAGTGCTGTGTATCTCTGGACACGTGTTTCTAGGTTTAGCCCGTCATCAGCAGAGAGCTGCCAAGTCTGTGGGGTTGCTTGAAATGCCGCCAAAAGTCTTCTCGGGTTTATGTACCACTCACTGGCGCACAGGTGCCTCTCCAGAGCTCGTCAGCTCGTTAGCTCAAGGGAGCAGTCATTGGACAAAAAGAAAAAAGGGAGCACACTGCCTCACACTCAAGCAAAAGGTTAGCCCCAATGCATCATGGTAAATGCAGTCACTTCGTTTTGTGCTGAAAAAGTAATCAAAAGTCTTTCACCTAAGTAGGTGCAGCAAGTGCTGTGTATCTCTGGACACGTGTTTCTAGGTTTAGCCCGTCATCAGCAGAGAGCTGCCAAGTCTGTGGGGTTGCTTGAAATGCCGCCAAAAGTCTTCTCGGGTTTATGTACCACTCACTGGCGCACAGGTGCCTCTCCAGAGCTCGTCAGCTCGTTAGCTCAAGGGAGCAGTCATTGGACAAAAAGAAAAAAGGGAGCACACTGCCTCACACTCAAGCAAAAGGTTAGCCCCAATGCATCATGGTAAATGCAGTCACTTCGTTTTGTGCTGAAAAAGTAATCAAAAGTCTTTCACCTAAGTAGGTGCAGCAAGTGCTGTGTATCTCTGGACACGTGTTTCTAGGTTTAGCCCGTCATCAGCAGAGAGCAGCCAAGTCTGTGGGGTTGCTTGAAATGCCGCCAAAAGTCTTCTCGGGTTTATTTACCACTCACTGGCGCACAGGTGCCTCACCAGAGCTCGTCAGCTCGTTAGCTCAAGGGAGCAGTCATTGGACAAAAAGAAAAAAGGGAGCACACTGCCTCACACTCAAGCAAAAGGTTAGCCCCAATGCATCATGGTAAATGCAGTCACTTCGTTTTGTGCTGAAAAAGTAATCAAAAGTCTTTCACCTAAGTAGGTGCAGCAAGTGCTGTGTAATTCTGGACACGTGTTTCTAGGTTTAGCCCGTCATCAGCAGAGAGCTGCCAAGTCTGTGGGGTTGCTTGAAATGCCGCCAAAAGTCTTCTCGGGTTTACGTACCACTCACTGGCGCACAGGTGCCTCTCCAGAGCTCGTCAGCTCGTTAGCTCAAGGGAGCAGTCATTGGACAAAAAGAAAAAAGGGAGCACGCTGCCTCACACTCAAGCAAAAGGTTAGCCCCAATGCATCATGGTAAATGCAGTCACTTCGTTTTGTGCTGAAAAAGTAATCAAAAGTCTTTCACCTAAGTAGGTGCAGCAAGTGCTGTGTATCTCTGGACACGTGTTTCTAGGTTTAGCCCGTCATCAGCAGAGAGCTGTCAAGTCTGTGGGGTTGCTTGAAATGCCGCCAAAAGTCTTCTCGGGTTTATGTACCACTCACTGGCGCACAGGTGCCTCTCCAGAGCTCGTCAGCTCGTTAGCTCAAGGGAGCAGTCATTGGACAAAAAGAAAAAAGGGAGCACACTGCCTCACACTCAAGCAAAAGGTTAGCCCCAATGCATCATGGTAAATGCAGTCACTTCGTTTTGTGCTGAAAAAGTAATCAAAAGTCTTTCACCTAAGTAGGTGCAGCAAGTGCTGTGTATCTCTGGACACGTGTTTCTAGGTTTAGCCCGTCATCAGCAGAGAGCAGCCAAGTCTGTGGGGTTGCTTGAAATGCCGCCAAAAGTCTTCTCAGGTTTATTTACCACTCACTGGCGCACAGGTGCCTCACCAGAGCTCGTCAGCTCGTTAGCTCAAGGGAGCAGTCATTGGACAAAAAGAAAAAAGGGAGCACACTGCCTCACACTCAAGCAAAAGGTTAGCCCCAATGCATCATGGTAAATGCAGTCACTTCGTTTTGTGCTGAAAAAGTAATCAAAAGTCTTTCACCTAAGTAGGTGCAGCAAGTGCTGTGTATCTCTGGACACGTGTTTCTAGGTTTAGCCCGTCATCAGCAGAGAGCTGCCAAGTCTGTGGGGTTGCTTGAAATGCCGCCAAAAGTCTTCTCGGGTTTATGTACCACTCACTGGCGCACAGGTGCCTCTCCAGAGCTCGTCAGCTCGTTAGCTCAAGGGAGCAGTCATTGGACAAAAAGAAAAAAGGGAGCACACTGCCTCACACTCAAGCAAAAGGTTAGCCCCAATGCATCATGGTAAATGCAGTCACTTCGTTTTGTGCTGAAAAAGTAATCAAAAGTCTTTCACCTAAGTAGGTGCAGCAAGTGCTGTGTATCTCTGGACACGTGTTTCTAGGTTTAGCCCGTCATCAGCAGAGAGCTGCCAAGTCTGTGGGGTTGCTTGAAATGCCGCCAAAAGTCTTCTCGGGTTTATGTACCACTCACTGGCGCACCGGTGCCTCTCCAGAGCTCGTCAGCTCGTTAGCTCAAGGGAGCAGTCATTGGACAAAAAGAAAAAAGGGAGCACACTGCCTCACACTCAAGCAAAAGGTTAGCCCCAATGCATCATGGTAAATGCAGTCACTTCGTTTTGTGCTGAAAAAGTAATCAAAAGTCTTTCACCTAAGTAGGTGCAGCAAGTGCTGTGTATCTCTGGACACGTGTTTCTAGGTTTAGCCCGTCATCAGCAGAGAGCTGCCAAGTCTGTGGGGTTGCTTGAAATGCCGCCAAAAGTCTTCTCGGGTTTATGTACCACTCACTGGCGCACAGGTGCCTCTCCAGAGCTCGTCAGCTCGTTAGCTCAAGGGAGCAGTCATTGGACAAAAAGAAAAAAGGGAGCACACTGCCTCACACTCAAGCAAAAGGTTAGCCCCAATGCATCATGGTAAATGCAGTCACTTCGTTTTGTGCTGAAAAAGTAATCAAAAGTCTTTCACCTAAGTAGGTGCAGCAAGTGCTGTGTATCTCTGGACACGTGTTTCTAGGTTTAGCCCGTCATCAGCAGAGAGCTGCCAAGTCTGTGGGGTTGCTTGAAATGCCGCCAAAAGTCTTCTCGTGTTTATGTACCACTCACTGGCGCACAGGTGCCTCTCCAGAGCTCGTCAGCTCGTTAGCTCAAGGGAGCAGTCATTGGACAAAAAGAAAAAAGGGAGCACACTGCCTCACACTCAAGCAAAAGGTTAGCCCCAATGCATCATGGTAAATGCAGTCACTTCGTTTTGTGCTGAAAAAGTAATCAAAAGTCTTTCACCTAAGTAGGTGCAGCAAGTGCTGTGTATCTCTGGACACGTGTTTCTAGGTTTAGCCCGTCATCAGCAGAGAGCTGCCAAGTCTGTGGGGTTGCTTGAAATGCCGCCAAAAGTCTTCTCGGGTTTATGTACCACTCACTGGCGCACAGGTGCCTCTCCAGAGCTCCTCAGCTCGTTAGCTCAAGGGAGCAGTCATTGGACAAAAAGAAAAAAGGGAGCACACTGCCTCACACTCAAGCAAAAGGTTAGCCCCAATGCATCATGGTAAATGCAGTCACTTCGTTTTGTGCTGAAAAAGTAATCAAAAGTCTTTCACCTAAGTAGGTGCAGCAAGTGCAGTGTATCTCTGGACACGTGTTTCTAGGTTTAGCCCATCATCAGCAGAGAGCTGCCAAGTCTGTGGGATTGCTTGAAATGCCGCCAAAAGTCTTCTCGGGTTTATGTACCACTCACTGGCGCACAGGTGCCTCTCCAGAGCTCGTCAGCTCGTTAGCTCAAGGGAGCAGTCATTGGACAAAAAGAAAAAAGGGAGCACACTGCCTCACACTCAAGCAAAAGGTTAGCCCCAATGCATCATGGTAAATGCAGTCACTTCGTTTTGTGCTGAAAAAGTAATCAAAAGTCTTTCACCTAAGTAGGTGCAGCAAGTGCAGTGTATCTCTGGACACGTGTTTCTAGGTTTAGCCCGTCATCAGCAGAGAGCTGCCAAGTCTGTGGGGTTGCTTGAAATGCCGCCAAAAGTCTTCTCGGGTTTATGTACCACTCACTGGCGCACAGGTGCCTCTCCAGAGCTCGTCAGCTCGTTAGCTCAAGGGAGCAGTCATTGGACAAAAAGAAAAAAGGGAGCACACTGCCTCACACTCAAGCAAAAGGTTAGCCCCAATGCATCATGGTAAATGCAGTCACTTCGTTTTGTGCTGAAAAAGTAATCAAAAGTCTTTCACTTAAGTAGGTGCAGCAAGTGCTGTGTATCTCTGGACACGTGTTTCTAGGTTTAGCCCGTCATCAGCAGAGAGCTGCCAAGTCTGTGGGGTTGCTTGAAATGCCGCCAAAAGTCTTCTCGGGTTTATGTACCACTCACTGGCGCACAGGTGCCTCTCCAGAGCTCGTCAGCTCGTTAGCTCAAGGGAGCAGTCATTGGACAAAAAGAAAAAAGGGAGCACACTGCCTCACACTCAAGCAAAAGGTTAGCCCCAATGCATCATGGTAAATGCAGTCACTTCGTTTTGTGCTGAAAAAGTAATCAAAAGTCTTTCACCTAAGTAGGTGCAGCAAGTGCTGTGTATCTCTGGACACGTGTTTCTAGGTTTAGCCCGTCATCAGCAGAGAGCTGCCAAGTCTGTGGGGTTGCTTGAAATGCCGCCAAAAGTCTTCTCGGGTTTATGTACCACTCACTGGCGCACAGGTGCCTCTCCAGAGCTCGTCAGCTCAAGGGAGCAGTCATTGGACAAAAAGAAAAAAGGAGCACACTGCCTCACACTCAAGCAAAAGGTTAGCCCCAATGCATCATGGTAAATGCAGTCACTTCGTTTTGTGCTGAAAAAGTAATCAAAAGTCTTTCACCTAAGTAGGTGCAGCAAGTGCTGTGTATCTCTGGACACATGTTTCTAGGTTTAGCCCGTCATCAGCAGAGAGCTGCCAAGTCTGTGGGGTTGCTTGAAATGCCGCCAAAAGTCTTCTCGGGTTTATGTACCACTCACTGGCGCACAGGTGCCTCTCCAGAGCTCGTCAGCTCGTTAGCTCAAGGGAGCAGTCATTGGACAAAAAGAAAAAAGGGAGCACACTGCCTCACACTCAAGCAAAAGGTTAGCCCCAATGCATCATGGTAAATGCAGTCACTTCGTTTTGTGCTGAAAAAGTAATCAAAAGTCTTTCACCTAAGTAGGTGCAGCAAGTGCTGTGTATCTCTGGACACGTGTTTCTAGGTTTAGCCCGTCATCAGCAGAGAGCTGCCAAGTCTGTGGGGTTGCTTGAAATGCCGCCAAAAGTCTTCTCGGGTTTATGTACCACTCACTGGCGCACAGGTGCCTCTCCAGAGCTCGTCAGCTCGTTAGCTCAAGGGAGCAGTCATTGGACAAAAAGAAAAAAGGGAGCACACTGCCTCACACTCAAGCAAAAGGTTAGCCCCAATGCATCATGGTAAATGCAGTCACTTCGTTTTGTGCTGAAAAAAGTAATCAGAAGTCTTTCACCTAAGTAGGTGCAGCAAGTGCTGTGTATCTCTGGACACGTGTTTCTAGGTTTAGCCCGTCATCAGCAGAGAGCTGCCAAGTCTGTGGGGTTGCTTGAAATGCCGCCAAAAGTCTTCTCGGGTTTATGTACCACTCACTGGCGCACAGGTGCCTCTCCAGAGCTCGTCAGCTCGTTAGCTCAAGGGAGCAGTCATTGGACAAAAAGAAAAAAGGGAGCACACTGCCTCACACTCAAGCAAAAGGTTAGCCCCAATGCATCATGGTAAATGCAGTCACTTCGTTTTGTGCTGAAAAAGTAATCAAAAGTCTTTCACCTAAGTAGGTGCAGCAAGTGCTGTGTATCTCTGGACACGTGTTTCTAGGTTTAGCCCGTCATCAGCAGAGAGCTGCCAAGTCTGTGGGGTTGCTTGAAATGCCGCCAAAAGTCTTCTCGGGTTTATGTACCACTCACTGGCGCACAGGTGCCTCTCCAGAGCTCGTCAGCTCGTTAGCTCAAGGGAGCAGTCATTGGACAAAAAGAAAAAAGGGAGCACACTGCCTCACACTCAAGCAAAAGGTTAGCCCCAATACATCATGGTAAATGCAGTCACTTCGTTTTGTGCTGAAAAAGTAATCAAAAGTCTTTCACCTAAGTAGGTGCAGCAAGTGCTGTGTATCTCTGGACACGTGTTTCTAGGTTTAGCCCGTCATCAGCAGAGAGCTGCCAAGTCTGTGGGGTTGCTTGAAATGCCGCCAAAAGTCTTCTCGGGTTTATGTACCACTCACTGGCGCACAGGTGCCTCTCCAGAGCTCGTCAGCTCGTTAGCTCAAGGGAGCAGTCATTGGACAAAAAGAAAAAAGGGAGCACACTGCCTCACACTCAAGCAAAAGGTTAGCCCCAATGCATCATGGTAAATGCAGTCACTTCGTTTTGTGCTGAAAAAGTAATCAAAAGTCTTTCACCTAAGTAGGTGCAGCAAGTGCTGTGTATCTCTGGACACATGTTTCTAGGTTTAGCCCGTCATCAGCAGAGAGCTGCCAAGTCTGTGGGGTTGCTTGAAATGCCGCCAAAAGTCTTCTCGGGTTTATGTACCACTCACTGGCGCACAGGTGCCTCTCCAGAGCTCATCAGCTCGTTAGCTCAAGGGAGCAGTCATTGGACAAAAAGAAAAAAGGGAGCACACTGCCTCACACTCAAGCAAAAGGTTAGCCCCAATGCATCATGGTAAATGCAGTCACTTTGTTTTGTGCTGAAAAAGTAATCAAAAGTCTTTCACCTAAGTAGGTGCAGCAAGTGCTGTGTATCTCTGGACACGTGTTTCTAGGTTTAGCCCGTCATCAGCAGAGAGCTGCCAAGTCTGTGGGGTTGCTTGAAATGCCGCCAAAAGTCTTCTCGGGTTTATGTACCACTCACTGGCGCACAGGTGCCTCTCCAGAGCTCGTCAGCTCGTTAGCTCAAGGGAGCAGTCATTGGACAAAAAGAAAAAAGGGAGCACACTGCCTCACACTCAAGCAAAAGGTTAGCCCCAATGCATCATGGTAAATGCAGTCACTTCGTTTTGTGCTGAAAAAGTAATCAAAAGTCTTTCACCTAAGTAGGTGCAGCAAGTGCAGTGTATCTCTGGACACGTGTTTCTAGGTTTAGCCCATCATCAGCAGAGAGCTGCCAAGTCTGTGGGATTGCTTGAAATGCCGCCAAAAGTCTTCTCGGGTTTATGTACCACTCACTGGCGCACAGGTGCCTCTCCAGAGCTCGTCAGCTCGTTAGCTCAAGGGAGCAGTCATTGGACAAAAAGAAAAAAGGGAGCACACTGCCTCACACTCAAGCAAAAGGTTAGCCCCAATGCATCATGGTAAATGCAGTCACTTCGTTTTGTGCTGAAAAAGTAATCAAAAGTCTTTCACCTAAGTAGGTGCAGCAAGTGCTGTGTATCTCTGGACACGTGTTTCTAGGTTTAGCCCGTCATCAGCAGAGAGCTGCCAAGTCTGTGGGGTTGCTTGAAATGCCGCCAAAAGTCTTCTCGGGTTTATGTACCACTCACTGGCGCACAGGTGCCTCTCCAGAGCTCGTCAGCTCGTTAGCTCAAGGGAGAAGTCATTGGACAAAAAGAAAAAAGGGAGCACACTGCCTCACACTCAAGCAAAAGGTTAGCCCCAATGCATCATGGTAAATGCAGTCACTTCGTTTTGTGCTGAAAAAGTAATCAAAAGTCTTTCACTTAAGTAGGTGCAGCAAGTGCTGTGTATCTCTGGACACGTGTTTCTAGGTTTAGCCCGTCATCAGCAGAGAGCTGCCAAGTCTGTGGGGTTGCTTGAAATGCCGCCAAAAGTCTTCTCGGGTTTATGTACCACTCACTGGCGCACAGGTGCCTCTCCAGAGCTCGTCAGCTCGTTAGCTCAAGGGAGCAGTCATTGGACAAAAAGAAAAAAGGGAGCACACTGCCTCACACTCAAGCAAAAGGTTAGCCCCAATGCATCATGGTAAATGCAGTCACTTCGTTTTGTGCTGAAAAAGTAATCAAAAGTCTTTCACCTAAGTAGGTGCAGCAAGTGCTGTGTATCTCTGGACACGTGTTTCTAGGTTTAGCCCGTCATCAGCAGAGAGCTGCCAAGTCTGTGGGGTTGCTTGAAATGCCGCCAAAAGTCTTCTCGGGTTTATGTACCACTCACTGGCGCACAGGTGCCTCTCCAGAGCTCGTCAGCTCAAGGGAGCAGTCATTGGACAAAAAGAAAAAAGGAGCACACTGCCTCACACTCAAGCAAAAGGTTAGCCCCAATGCATCATGGTAAATGCAGTCACTTCGTTTTGTGCTGAAAAAGTAATCAAAAGTCTTTCACCTAAGTAGGTGCAGCAAGTGCTGTGTATCTCTGGACACATGTTTCTAGGTTTAGCCCGTCATCAGCAGAGAGCTGCCAAGTCTGTGGGGTTGCTTGAAATGCCGCCAAAAGTCTTCTCGGGTTTATGTACCACTCACTGGCGCACAGGTGCCTCTCCAGAGCTCGTCAGCTCGTTAGCTCAAGGGAGCAGTCATTGGACAAAAAGAAAAAAGGGAGCACACTGCCTCACACTCAAGCAAAAGGTTAGCCCCAATGCATCATGGTAAATGCAGTCACTTCGTTTTGTGCTGAAAAAGTAATCAAAAGTCTTTCACTTAAGTAGGTGCAGCAAGTGCTGTGTATCTCTGGACACGTGTTTCTAGGTTTAGCCCGTCATCAGCAGAGAGCTGCCAAGTCTGTGGGGTTGCTTGAAATGCCGCCAAAAGTCTTCTCGGGTTTATGTACCACTCACTGGCGCACAGGTGCCTCTCCAGAGCTCGTCAGCTCGTTAGCTCAAGGGAGCAGTCATTGGACAAAAAGAAAAAAGGGAGCACACTGCCTCACACTCAAGCAAAAGGTTAGCCCCAATGCATCATGGTAAATGCAGTCACTTCGTTTTGTGCTGAAAAAGTAATCAAAAGTCTTTCACCTAAGTAGGTGCAGCAAGTGCTGTGTATCTCTGGACACGTGTTTCTAGGTTTAGCCCGTCATCAGCAGAGAGCTGCCAAGTCTGTGGGGTTGCTTGAAATGCCGCCAAAAGTCTTCTCGGGTTTATGTACCACTCACTGGCGCACAGGTGCCTCTCCAGAGCTCGTCAGCTCAAGGGAGCAGTCATTGGACAAAAAGAAAAAAGGAGCACACTGCCTCACACTCAAGCAAAAGGTTAGCCCCAATGCATCATGGTAAATGCAGTCACTTCGTTTTGTGCTGAAAAAGTAATCAAAAGTCTTTCACCTAAGTAGGTGCAGCAAGTGCTGTGTATCTCTGGACACATGTTTCTAGGTTTAGCCCGTCATCAGCAGAGAGCTGCCAAGTCTGTGGGGTTGCTTGAAATGCCGCCAAAAGTCTTCTCGGGTTTATGTACCACTCACTGGCGCACAGGTGCCTCTCCAGAGCTCGTCAGCTCGTTAGCTCAAGGGAGCAGTCATTGGACAAAAAGAAAAAAGGGAGCACACTGCCTCACACTCAAGCAAAAGGTTAGCCCCAATGCATCATGGTAAATGCAGTCACTTCGTTTTGTGCTGAAAAAGTAATCAAAAGTCTTTCACCTAAGTAGGTGCAGCAAGTGCTGTGTATCTCTGGACACGTGTTTCTAGGTTTAGCCCGTCATCAGCAGAGAGCTGCCAAGTCTGTGGGGTTGCTTGAAATGCCGCCAAAAGTCTTCTCGGGTTTATGTACCACTCACTGGCGCACAGGTGCCTCTCCAGAGCTCGTCAGCTCGTTAGCTCAAGGGAGCAGTCATTGGACAAAAAGAAAAAAGGGAGCACACTGCCTCACACTCAAGCAAAAGGTTAGCCCCAATGCATCATGGTAAATGCAGTCACTTCGTTTTGTGCTGAAAAAAGTAATCAGAAGTCTTTCACCTAAGTAGGTGCAGCAAGTGCTGTGTATCTCTGGACACGTGTTTCTAGGTTTAGCCCGTCATCAGCAGAGAGCTGCCAAGTCTGTGGGGTTGCTTGAAATGCCGCCAAAAGTCTTCTCGGGTTTATGTACCACTCACTGGCGCACAGGTGCCTCTCCAGAGCTCGTCAGCTCGTTAGCTCAAGGGAGCAGTCATTGGACAAAAAGAAAAAAGGGAGCACACTGCCTCACACTCAAGCAAAAGGTTAGCCCCAATGCATCATGGTAAATGCAGTCACTTCGTTTTGTGCTGAAAAAGTAATCAAAAGTCTTTCACCTAAGTAGGTGCAGCAAGTGCTGTGTATCTCTGGACACGTGTTTCTAGGTTTAGCCCGTCATCAGCAGAGAGCTGCCAAGTCTGTGGGGTTGCTTGAAATGCCGCCAAAAGTCTTCTCGGGTTTATGTACCACTCACTGGCGCACAGGTGCCTCTCCAGAGCTCGTCAGCTCGTTAGCTCAAGGGAGCAGTCATTGGACAAAAAGAAAAAAGGGAGCACACTGCCTCACACTCAAGCAAAAGGTTAGCCCCAATACATCATGGTAAATGCAGTCACTTCGTTTTGTGCTGAAAAAGTAATCAAAAGTCTTTCACCTAAGTAGGTGCAGCAAGTGCTGTGTATCTCTGGACACGTGTTTCTAGGTTTAGCCCGTCATCAGCAGAGAGCTGCCAAGTCTGTGGGGTTGCTTGAAATGCCGCCAAAAGTCTTCTCGGGTTTATGTACCACTCACTGGCGCACAGGTGCCTCTCCAGAGCTCGTCAGCTCGTTAGCTCAAGGGAGCAGTCATTGGACAAAAAGAAAAAAGGGAGCACACTGCCTCACACTCAAGCAAAAGGTTAGCCCCAATGCATCATGGTAAATGCAGTCACTTCGTTTTGTGCTGAAAAAGTAATCAAAAGTCTTTCACCTAAGTAGGTGCAGCAAGTGCTGTGTATCTCTGGACACATGTTTCTAGGTTTAGCCCGTCATCAGCAGAGAGCTGCCAAGTCTGTGGGGTTGCTTGAAATGCCGCCAAAAGTCTTCTCGGGTTTATGTACCACTCACTGGCGCACAGGTGCCTCTCCAGAGCTCATCAGCTCGTTAGCTCAAGGGAGCAGTCATTGGACAAAAAGAAAAAAGGGAGCACACTGCCTCACACTCAAGCAAAAGGTTAGCCCCAATGCATCATGGTAAATGCAGTCACTTTGTTTTGTGCTGAAAAAGTAATCAAAAGTCTTTCACCTAAGTAGGTGCAGCAAGTGCTGTGTATCTCTGGACACGTGTTTCTAGGTTTAGCCCGTCATCAGCAGAGAGCTGCCAAGTCTGTGGGGTTGCTTGAAATGCCGCCAAAAGTCTTCTCGGGTTTATGTACCACTCACTGGCGCACAGGTGCCTCTCCAGAGCTCGTCAGCTCGTTAGCTCAAGGGAGCAGTCATTGGACAAAAAGAAAAAAGGGAGCACACTGCCTCACACTCAAGCAAAAGGTTAGCCCCAATGCATCATGGTAAATGCAGTCACTTCGTTTTGTGCTGAAAAAGTAATCAAAAGTCTTTCACCTAAGTAGGTGCAGCAAGTGCAGTGTATCTCTGGACACGTGTTTCTAGGTTTAGCCCATCATCAGCAGAGAGCTGCCAAGTCTGTGGGATTGCTTGAAATGCCGCCAAAAGTCTTCTCGGGTTTATGTACCACTCACTGGCGCACAGGTGCCTCTCCAGAGCTCGTCAGCTCGTTAGCTCAAGGGAGCAGTCATTGGACAAAAAGAAAAAAGGGAGCACACTGCCTCACACTCAAGCAAAAGGTTAGCCCCAATGCATCATGGTAAATGCAGTCACTTCGTTTTGTGCTGAAAAAGTAATCAAAAGTCTTTCACCTAAGTAGGTGCAGCAAGTGCTGTGTATCTCTGGACACGTGTTTCTAGGTTTAGCCCGTCATCAGCAGAGAGCTGCCAAGTCTGTGGGGTTGCTTGAAATGCCGCCAAAAGTCTTCTCGGGTTTATGTACCACTCACTGGCGCACAGGTGCCTCTCCAGAGCTCGTCAGCTCGTTAGCTCAAGGGAGAAGTCATTGGACAAAAAGAAAAAAGGGAGCACACTGCCTCACACTCAAGCAAAAGGTTAGCCCCAATGCATCATGGTAAATGCAGTCACTTCGTTTTGTGCTGAAAAAGTAATCAAAAGTCTTTCACTTAAGTAGGTGCAGCAAGTGCTGTGTATCTCTGGACACGTGTTTCTAGGTTTAGCCCGTCATCAGCAGAGAGCTGCCAAGTCTGTGGGGTTGCTTGAAATGCCGCCAAAAGTCTTCTCGGGTTTATGTACCACTCACTGGCGCACAGGTGCCTCTCCAGAGCTCGTCAGCTCGTTAGCTCAAGGGAGCAGTCATTGGACAAAAAGAAAAAAGGGAGCACACTGCCTCACACTCAAGCAAAAGGTTAGCCCCAATGCATCATGGTAAATGCAGTCACTTCGTTTTGTGCTGAAAAAGTAATCAAAAGTCTTTCACCTAAGTAGGTGCAGCAAGTGCTGTGTATCTCTGGACACGTGTTTCTAGGTTTAGCCCGTCATCAGCAGAGAGCTGCCAAGTCTGTGGGGTTGCTTGAAATGCCGCCAAAAGTCTTCTCGGGTTTATGTACCACTCACTGGCGCACAGGTGCCTCTCCAGAGCTCGTCAGCTCAAGGGAGCAGTCATTGGACAAAAAGAAAAAAGGAGCACACTGCCTCACACTCAAGCAAAAGGTTAGCCCCAATGCATCATGGTAAATGCAGTCACTTCGTTTTGTGCTGAAAAAGTAATCAAAAGTCTTTCACCTAAGTAGGTGCAGCAAGTGCTGTGTATCTCTGGACACATGTTTCTAGGTTTAGCCCGTCATCAGCAGAGAGCTGCCAAGTCTGTGGGGTTGCTTGAAATGCCGCCAAAAGTCTTCTCGGGTTTATGTACCACTCACTGGCGCACAGGTGCCTCTCCAGAGCTCGTCAGCTCGTTAGCTCAAGGGAGCAGTCATTGGACAAAAAGAAAAAAGGGAGCACACTGCCTCACACTCAAGCAAAAGGTTAGCCCCAATGCATCATGGTAAATGCAGTCACTTCGTTTTGTGCTGAAAAAGTAATCAAAAGTCTTTCACCTAAGTAGGTGCAGCAAGTGCTGTGTATCTCTGGACACGTGTTTCTAGGTTTAGCCCGTCATCAGCAGAGAGCTGCCAAGTCTGTGGGGTTGCTTGAAATGCCGCCAAAAGTCTTCTCGGGTTTATGTACCACTCACTGGCGCACAGGTGCCTCTCCAGAGCTCGTCAGCTCGTTAGCTCAAGGGAGCAGTCATTGGACAAAAAGAAAAAAGGGAGCACACTGCCTCACACTCAAGCAAAAGGTTAGCCCCAATGCATCATGGTAAATGCAGTCACTTCGTTTTGTGCTGAAAAAAGTAATCAGAAGTCTTTCACCTAAGTAGGTGCAGCAAGTGCTGTGTATCTCTGGACACGTGTTTCTAGGTTTAGCCCGTCATCAGCAGAGAGCTGCCAAGTCTGTGGGGTTGCTTGAAATGCCGCCAAAAGTCTTCTCGGGTTTATGTACCACTCACTGGCGCACAGGTGCCTCTCCAGAGCTCGTCAGCTCGTTAGCTCAAGGGAGCAGTCATTGGACAAAAAGAAAAAAGGGAGCACACTGCCTCACACTCAAGCAAAAGGTTAGCCCCAATGCATCATGGTAAATGCAGTCACTTCGTTTTGTGCTGAAAAAGTAATCAAAAGTCTTTCACCTAAGTAGGTGCAGCAAGTGCTGTGTATCTCTGGACACGTGTTTCTAGGTTTAGCCCGTCATCAGCAGAGAGCTGCCAAGTCTGTGGGGTTGCTTGAAATGCCGCCAAAAGTCTTCTCGGGTTTATGTACCACTCACTGGCGCACAGGTGCCTCTCCAGAGCTCGTCAGCTCGTTAGCTCAAGGGAGCAGTCATTGGACAAAAAGAAAAAAGGGAGCACACTGCCTCACACTCAAGCAAAAGGTTAGCCCCAATACATCATGGTAAATGCAGTCACTTCGTTTTGTGCTGAAAAAGTAATCAAAAGTCTTTCACCTAAGTAGGTGCAGCAAGTGCTGTGTATCTCTGGACACGTGTTTCTAGGTTTAGCCCGTCATCAGCAGAGAGCTGCCAAGTCTGTGGGGTTGCTTGAAATGCCGCCAAAAGTCTTCTCGGGTTTATGTACCACTCACTGGCGCACAGGTGCCTCTCCAGAGCTCGTCAGCTCGTTAGCTCAAGGGAGCAGTCATTGGACAAAAAGAAAAAAGGGAGCACACTGCCTCACACTCAAGCAAAAGGTTAGCCCCAATGCATCATGGTAAATGCAGTCACTTCGTTTTGTGCTGAAAAAGTAATCAAAAGTCTTTCACCTAAGTAGGTGCAGCAAGTGCTGTGTATCTCTGGACACATGTTTCTAGGTTTAGCCCGTCATCAGCAGAGAGCTGCCAAGTCTGTGGGGTTGCTTGAAATGCCGCCAAAAGTCTTCTCGGGTTTATGTACCACTCACTGGCGCACAGGTGCCTCTCCAGAGCTCATCAGCTCGTTAGCTCAAGGGAGCAGTCATTGGACAAAAAGAAAAAAGGGAGCACACTGCCTCACACTCAAGCAAAAGGTTAGCCCCAATGCATCATGGTAAATGCAGTCACTTTGTTTTGTGCTGAAAAAGTAATCAAAAGTCTTTCACCTAAGTAGGTGCAGCAAGTGCTGTGTATCTCTGGACACGTGTTTCTAGGTTTAGCCCGTCATCAGCAGAGAGCTGCCAAGTCTGTGGGGTTGCTTGAAATGCCGCCAAAAGTCTTCTCGGGTTTATGTACCACTCACTGGCGCACAGGTGCCTCTCCAGAGCTCGTCAGCTCGTTAGCTCAAGGGAGCAGTCATTGGACAAAAAGAAAAAAGGGAGCACACTGCCTCACACTCAAGCAAAAGGTTAGCCCCAATGCATCATGGTAAATGCAGTCACTTCGTTTTGTGCTGAAAAAGTAATCAAAAGTCTTTCACCTAAGTAGGTGCAGCAAGTGCAGTGTATCTCTGGACACGTGTTTCTAGGTTTAGCCCATCATCAGCAGAGAGCTGCCAAGTCTGTGGGATTGCTTGAAATGCCGCCAAAAGTCTTCTCGGGTTTATGTACCACTCACTGGCGCACAGGTGCCTCTCCAGAGCTCGTCAGCTCGTTAGCTCAAGGGAGCAGTCATTGGACAAAAAGAAAAAAGGGAGCACACTGCCTCACACTCAAGCAAAAGGTTAGCCCCAATGCATCATGGTAAATGCAGTCACTTCGTTTTGTGCTGAAAAAGTAATCAAAAGTCTTTCACCTAAGTAGGTGCAGCAAGTGCTGTGTATCTCTGGACACGTGTTTCTAGGTTTAGCCCGTCATCAGCAGAGAGCTGCCAAGTCTGTGGGGTTGCTTGAAATGCCGCCAAAAGTCTTCTCGGGTTTATGTACCACTCACTGGCGCACAGGTGCCTCTCCAGAGCTCGTCAGCTCGTTAGCTCAAGGGAGAAGTCATTGGACAAAAAGAAAAAAGGGAGCACACTGCCTCACACTCAAGCAAAAGGTTAGCCCCAATGCATCATGGTAAATGCAGTCACTTCGTTTTGTGCTGAAAAAGTAATCAAAAGTCTTTCACTTAAGTAGGTGCAGCAAGTGCTGTGTATCTCTGGACACGTGTTTCTAGGTTTAGCCCGTCATCAGCAGAGAGCTGCCAAGTCTGTGGGGTTGCTTGAAATGCCGCCAAAAGTCTTCTCGGGTTTATGTACCACTCACTGGCGCACAGGTGCCTCTCCAGAGCTCGTCAGCTCGTTAGCTCAAGGGAGCAGTCATTGGACAAAAAGAAAAAAGGGAGCACACTGCCTCACACTCAAGCAAAAGGTTAGCCCCAATGCATCATGGTAAATGCAGTCACTTCGTTTTGTGCTGAAAAAGTAATCAAAAGTCTTTCACCTAAGTAGGTGCAGCAAGTGCTGTGTATCTCTGGACACGTGTTTCTAGGTTTAGCCCGTCATCAGCAGAGAGCTGCCAAGTCTGTGGGGTTGCTTGAAATGCCGCCAAAAGTCTTCTCGGGTTTATGTACCACTCACTGGCGCACAGGTGCCTCTCCAGAGCTCGTCAGCTCAAGGGAGCAGTCATTGGACAAAAAGAAAAAAGGAGCACACTGCCTCACACTCAAGCAAAAGGTTAGCCCCAATGCATCATGGTAAATGCAGTCACTTCGTTTTGTGCTGAAAAAGTAATCAAAAGTCTTTCACCTAAGTAGGTGCAGCAAGTGCTGTGTATCTCTGGACACATGTTTCTAGGTTTAGCCCGTCATCAGCAGAGAGCTGCCAAGTCTGTGGGGTTGCTTGAAATGCCGCCAAAAGTCTTCTCGGGTTTATGTACCACTCACTGGCGCACAGGTGCCTCTCCAGAGCTCGTCAGCTCGTTAGCTCAAGGGAGCAGTCATTGGACAAAAAGAAAAAAGGGAGCACACTGCCTCACACTCAAGCAAAAGGTTAGCCCCAATGCATCATGGTAAATGCAGTCACTTCGTTTTGTGCTGAAAAAGTAATCAAAAGTCTTTCACCTAAGTAGGTGCAGCAAGTGCTGTGTATCTCTGGACACGTGTT
>NW_027150379.1:0-16000 GCF_031143425.1 Pleurodeles waltl
GTTTTCAAAAAGGCACAGGTTTGGTAGGTTTCCCCAGGTGCCGGCCGAGCTAGCGGCCAAAATCTACTGGTAGGCACTTTGCAGAAAACACCTGTTTTCTGTCAAAAAATGGGATGTGTCCACGTTGTGTTTTGGGGCATTTCCTGTCGCGGACGCTAGGCCTACCCACACAAGTGAGGTATCATTTGTATCGCGAGAATTGGGGGAACGCTGGGTGGAAGGAAATATCTGGCTCCTCTTAGATTCCAGAACTTTCTGTCACCGAAATGTGAGGAAAATGTGTTTTTTTAGCCAAATTTGAGGTGTGCAAAGGATTCTGGGTAACAGTACCTGGTCAGATCTCCACAAGTCACCCCATCTTGGATTCCCCTTGGTCTCTAGTCTTCAAAAATGCACAGGTTTGGTAGGTTTCCCTAGGTGCCGGCTGAGCTAGAGGCCAAAATCTACAGGTAGGCACTTTGCAAAAAACACCTCTGTTTTCTGTCAAAAAATGGGATGTGTCCACGTTGTGTTTTGGGGCATTTCCTGTCGCGGGCACTAGGCCTACCCACACAAGTGAGGTATCATTTTTATCGGGAGACTTGGAGGAACGCTGGGCAGAAGGAAATGTGTGGCTCCTCTCAGATTCCACAAATTTCTGTCACCGAAATGTGAGAAAAATGTGGTTTTTTTAGCCAAACTTTGAGGTTTGCAAAGGATTCTGGATAACAGAACCTGGTCAGAGCCCCACAAGTCACCCCATCTTGGATTCCCCTAGGTCTCTAGTTTGTAAAAAATGCACAGGTTTGGTAGGTTTATCTGGGTGCCGGCTGAGCTAGAGGCCAAAATCTACAGGTAGGCACTTTGCAAAAAACACCTCTTTTTTCTGTCAAAAAATGGGATTTGTCCACGTTGTGTTTTGGGACATTTCCTGTCGCGGACGCTAGGCCTACCCACACAAGTGAGGTATCATTTTTATCGCGAGACTTGGGGGATTGCTGGGTGGAAGGAAATATCTGGCTCCTCTTAGATTCCAGAACTTTCTGTAACCGAAATGTGAGGAAAATGTGTTTTTTTAGCCAAATTTGAGGTTTGCTAAGGATTCTGAGTAACAGAACCTGGTCAGAGCTCCACAAGTCACCCCATCTTGGATTCCCCTTGGTCTCTAGTCTTCAAAAATGTACAGGTTTGGTAGATTTCCCTGGGTGCCGGCTGAGCTAGAGGCCAAAATCTACAGGTAGGCACTTTGCAAAAAACACCTCTGTTTTCTGTCAAAAAATGGGATGTGTCCACGTTGTGTTTTGGGGCATTTCCTGTAACGGGCGACAGGCCTACCCACACAAGTGAGGTATCATTTTTATCGGGAGACTTGGGGGAACGCTGGGCGGAAGGAGATTTGTGGCTCCTCTCAGATTCCAGAACTTTCTGTCACCGAAATGTGAGGGAAATGTGTTTTTTTAGCCAAATTTTGAGGTTTGGAACGGATTCTCGGTAACAGAACCTGGTCAGAGCCCCATAAGTCACCCCATCTTGGATTCCCCTTGGTCTCTAGTTTTCAAAAATGCACAGGTTTGGTAGGGTTCCCTAGGTGCCGGCTGACCTAGAGGCCAAAATCTTCAGATAGGCACTTTGCAAAAAACACCTCTGTTTTCTGTCAAAAAATGGGATGTGTCCACGTTGTATTTTGGGGGATTTCCTGTCGCCGGCGCTAGGCCTACCCACACAAGTGAGGTATCATTTTTCTCAGGAGACTTGGGGGAACGCTGGGTGGAAGGAAATGTGTGGCTCCTCTCAGATTCCACAACGTTCTGTCACCGAAATGTGAGGAAAATGTTTTTTTTTTAGCCAAATTTTGAGGTTTGCAAAAGATTCTGGGTAACAGAACCTGGTCAGAGCCCCACAAGTCACCCCATCTTGGATTCCCCTAGGTCTCTAGTTTGTAAAAAATACACAGGTTTGGTAGGTTTATCTAGGTTCCGGCTCAGCTTTAGGCCAAAATCTACAGGTAGGCACTTTGCAAAAAACACCTTTTTTTTCTGTCAAAAAATGGGATGTGTCCACGTTGTGTTTTGGGGCATTTCCTGTCGCTTGCGCTAGGCCTACCCACACAAGTGAGGTATCATTTTTATCGGGAGACTTGGGGGAACGCTGAGTAGAAGGACATTTGTGGCTCCTCTCAGATTCTAGAACTGTCTGTCACCGAAATGTGAGTAAAATGTGTTTTTTCAGCCAAATTGTGAGGTTTGCAAAGGATTCTGGGTAACAGAACCTGGTCAGAGCCCCACAAGTCACCCCATCTTGGATTCCCCTAGGTCTCTAGTTTTAAAAAATGCACAGGTTTGGTAGGTTTCCCTAGGTGCCGGCTGAGCTAGAGGCCAAAATCTACAGGTAGGCACTTTGCAAAAAACACCTCTGTTTTCTGTCAAAAAATGGGATGTGTCCACGTTGTGTTTTGGGGCATTTCCTGTCGCGGGCACTAGGCCTACCCACACAAGTGAGGTATCATTTTTATCGGGAGACTTGGAGGAACGCTAGGCAGAAGGAAATGTGTGGCTCCTCTCAGATTCCACAAATTTCTGTCACCGAAATGTGAGAAAAATGTGGTTTTTTTAGCCAAACTTTGAGGTTTGCAAAGGATTCTGGATAACAGAACCTGGTCAGAGCCCCACAAGTCACCCCATCTTGGATTCCCCTAGGTCTCTAGTTTGTAAAAAATGCACAGGTTTGGTAGGTTTATCTAGGTGCCGGCTGAGCTAGAGGCCAAAATCTACAGGTAGGCACTTTGCAAAAAACACCTCTTTTTTTCTGTCAAAAAATGGGATTTGTCCACGTTGTGTTTTGGGACATTTCCTGTCGCGGACGCTAGGCCTACCCACACAAGTGAGGTATCATTTTTATCGCGAGACTTGGGGGATTGCTGGGTGGAAGGAAATATCTGGCTCCTCTTAGATTCCAGAACTTTCTGTAACCGAAATGTGAGGAAAATGTGTTTTTTTAGCCAAATTTGAGGTTTGCTAAGGATTCTGAGTAACAGAACCTGGTCAGAGCTCCACAAGTCACCCCATCTTGGATTCCCCTTGGTCTCTAGTCTTCAAAAATGTACAGGTTTGGTAGATTTCCCTGGGTGCCGGCTGAGCTAGAGGCCAAAATCTACAGGTAGGCACTTTGCAAAAAACACCTCTGTTTTCTGTCAAAAAATGGGATGTGTCCACGTTGTGTTTTGGGGCATTTCCTGTAACGGGCGACAGGCCTACCCACACAAGTGAGGTATCATTTTTATCGGGAGACTTGGGGGAACGCTGGGTGGAAGGAAATTTGTGGCTCCTCTCAGATTCCAGAACTTTCTGTCACCGAAATGTGAGGGAAATGTGTTTTTTTAGCCAAATTTTGAGGTTTGGAACGGATTCTCGGTAACAGAACCTGGTCAGAGCCCCATAAGTCACCCCATCTTGGATTCCCCTTGGTCTCTAGTTTTCAAAAATGCACAGGTTTGGTAGGGTTCCCTAGGTGCCGGCTGACCTAGAGGCCAAAATCTTCAGGTAGGCACTTTGCAAAAAACACCTCTGTTTTCTGTCAAAAAATGGGATGTGTCCACGTTGTATTTTGGGGGATTTCCTGTCGCCGGCGCTAGGCCTACCCACACAAGTGAGGTATCATTTTTCTCAGGAGACTTGGGGGAACGCTGGGTGGAAGGAAATGTGTGGCTCCTCTCAGATTCCACAACGTTCTGTCACCGAAATGTGAGGAAAATGTTTTTTTTTTAGCCAAATTTTGAGGTTTGCAAAAGATTCTGGGTAACAGAACCTGGTCAGAGCCCCACAAGTCACCCCATCTTGGATTCCCCTAGGTCTCTAGTTTGTAAAAAATACACAGGTTTGGTAGGTTTATCTAGGTTCCGGCTCAGCTTTAGGCCAAAATCTACAGGTAGGCACTTTGCAAAAAACACCTTTTTTTTCTGTCAAAAAATGGGATGTGTCCACGTTGTGTTTTGGGGCATTTCCTGTCGCTTGCGCTAGGCCTACCCACACAAGTGAGGTATCATTTTTATCGGGAGACTTGGGGGAACGCTGAGTAGAAGGACATTTGTGGCTCCTCTCAGATTCTAGAACTGTCTGTCACCGAAATGTGAGTAAAATGTGTTTTTTCAGCCAAATTGTGAGGTTTGCAAAGGATTCTGGGTAACAGAACCTGGTCAGAGCCCCACAAGTCACCCCATCTTGGATTCCCCTAGGTCTCTAGTTTTAAAAAATGCACAGGTTTGGTAGGTTTCCCTAGGTGCCGGCTGAGCTAGAGGCCAAAATCTACAGGTAGGCACTTTGCAAAAAACACCTCTGTTTTCTGTCAAAAAATGGGATGTGTCCACGTTGTGTTTTGGGGGATTTCCTGTCGCCGGCGCTAGGCCTACCCACACAAGTGAGGTAACATTTTTATCGCGAGACTTGGGGGAACGCTGGGTGGAAGGAAATGTGTGGCTCCTCTCAGATTCCACAACGTTCTGTCACCGAAATGTGAGGAAAATGTGTTTTTTTTAGCCAAATTTTGAGGTTTGCAAAGGATTCTGGGTAACAGAACCCGGTCAGAGCCCCACTAGTCACCCCATGTTGGATTTCCCTAGGTCTCTAGTTTTCAAAAATGCACAGGTTTGGTAGGGTTCCCTAGGTGCCGGCTGACCTAGAGGCCAAAATCTTCAGGTAGGCACTTTGCAAAAAACACCTCTGTTTTCTGTCAAAAAATGGGATGTGTCCACGTTGTATTTTGGGGGATTTCCTGTCGCCGGCGCTAGGCCTACCCACACAAGTGAGGTATCATTTTTCTCAGGAGACTTGGGGGAACGCTGGGTGGAAGGAAATGTGTGGCTCCTCTCAGATTCCACAACGTTCTGTCACCGAAATGTGAGAAAAATGTTTTTTTTTTAGCCAAATTTTGAGGTTTGCAACGGATTCTCGGTAACAGAACCTGGTCAGAGCCCCATAAGTCACCCCATCTTGGATTCCCCTTGGTCTCTAGTTTTCAGAAATGCACAGGTTTGGTAGGGTTCCCTAGGTGCCGGCTGACCTAGAGGCCAAAATCTTCAGGTAGGCACTTTGCAAAAAACACCTCTGTTTTCTGTCAAAAAATGGGATGTGTCCACTCTGTGTTTTGGGGCATTTCCTGTCGCGGGCGCTAGGCCTACCCACACAAGTGAGGTATAATTTTTATCGGGAGACTTGGGGGAACGCTGAGTGGAAGGAAATTTGTGGTCCTCTCAGATTCCAGAACTGTCTGTCACCGAAATGTGAGGAAAATGTGTTTTTTCAGCCAAATTTTGAGGTTTGCAAAGGATTCTGGGTAACAGAACCTGGTCAGAGACCCACAAGTCACCCCATCTTGGATTCCCCTAGGTCTCTAGTTTTCAGAAATGCACAGGTTTGATAGGTTTCCCTAGGTGCCGGCTGAGTTAGAGGCCAAAATCTACAGGTAGGCACTTTGCAAAAAACACCTCTGTTTTCTGTCAAAAAATGGGATGTGTCCACGTTGTGTTTTGGGGGATTTCCTGTCTCCGGCGCTAGGCCTACCCACACAAGTGAGGTATCATTTTTATCAGGAGACTTGGGGGAACGTTGGGTGGAAGTAAATGTGTGGCTCCTCTCTGATTCCACAACGTTCTGTCACCGAAATGTGAGGAAAATGTGTTTTTTTAGCCAAATTTTGAGGTTTGCAAAGGATTCTGGGTAACAGAACCTGGTCAGAGACCCACAAGTCACCCCATCTTGGATTCCCCTAGGTCTCTAGTTTTCAAAAAGGCACAGGTTTGGTAGGTTTCCCCAGGTGCCGGCCGAGCTAGCGGCCAAAATCTACAGGTAGGCACTTTGCAGAAAACACCTCTGTTTTCTGTCAAAAAATGGGATGTGCCCACGTTGTGTTTTGGGGCATTTCCTGTCGCGGACGCTAGGCCTACCCACACAAGTGAGGTATCATTTGTATCGCGAGACTTGGGGGAATGCTGGGTGGAAGGAAATGTGTGGCTCCTCTCAGATTCCACAAATTTCTGTCACCGAAATGTGAGAAAAATTTGTTTTTTTTAGCCAAAGTTTGAGGTTTGCAAAGGATTCTGGGTAACAGAACCTGGTCAGAGCCCCACAAGTCACCCCATCTTGGATTCCCCTCGGTCTCTAGTTTGTCAAAAATGCACAGGCTTGGTAGTTTTCCCTAGGTGCCGGCTGAGTTAGAGGCCAAAATCTACAGGTAGGCACTTTGCAAAAAACACCTCTGTTTTCTGTCAAAAAATGGGATGTGTCCACGTTGTGTTTTGGGGGATTTCCTGTCGCCGGTGCTAGGCCTACCCCCACAAGTGAGGTATCATTTTTATCAGGAGACTTGGGGGAACGTTGGGTGGAAGTAAATGTGTGGCTCCTCTCTGATTCCACAACGTTCTGTCACCGAAATGTGAGGAAAATGTGTTTTTTTTAGCCAAATTTTGAGGTTTGCAAAGGATTCTGGGTAACAGAACCTGGTCAGAGCCCCACTAGTCACCCCATGTTGGATTTCCCTAGGTCTCTAGTTTTCAAAAAGGCACAGGTTTGGTAGGTTTCCCCAGGTGCCGGCTGAGCTAGCGGCCAAAATCCACTGGTAGGCACTTTGCAGAAAACACCTGTTTTCTGTCAAAAAATGGGATGTGTCCACGTTGTGTTTTGGGGCATTTTCTGTCGCGGACGCTAGGCCTACCCACACAAGTGAGGTATCGTTTGTATCGCGAGAATTGGGGGAACGCTGGGTGGAAGGAAATATCTGGCTCCTCTTAGATTCCAGAACTTTCTGTCACCGAAATGTGAGGAAACTGTGTTTTTTTTAGCCAAATTTGAGGTTTGCAAAGGATTCTGGGTAACAGAACCTGGTCAGAGCTCCACAAGTCACCCCATCTTGGATTCCCCTCGGTCTCTAGTCTTCAAAAATGCACTGGTTTGGTAGGTTTCCCTGGGTGCCGGCTGAGCTAGAGGCCAAAATCTACAGGTAGGCACTTTGCAAAAAACACCTCTGTTTTCTGTCAAAAAATGGGATGTGTCCACGTTGTGTTTTGGGGCATTTCCTGTCGCGGGCGCTAGGCCTACCCACACAAGTGAGGTATCATTTTTATCGGGAGACTTGGGGGAATGCCGGGCGGAAGGAAATTTGTGGCTCCTCTCAGATTCCAGAACTTTCTGTCACCGAAATGTGAGGGAAATGTGTTTTTTTAGCCAAATTTTGAGGTTTGCAACGGATTCTGGGTAACAGAACCTGGTCAGAGCCCCACAAGTCACCCCATCTTGGATTCCCCTAGGTCTCTAGTTTTAAAAAATGCACAGGTTTGGTAGGTTTCCCTAGGTGCCGGCTGAGTTGGAAGCCAAAATCTAGAGGTAGGCACTTTGCAAAAAAACACCTCTGTTTTCTGTCAAAAAATGGGATGTGTCCACGTTCTGTTTTGGGGCATTTCCTGTTGCTGGCGCTAGGCCTACCCACAGAAGTGAGGTATCATTTTTATCAGGAGACTTGGGGGAACGTTGGGTGGAAGTAAATGTGTGGCTCCTCTCTGATTCCACAACGTTCTGTCACTGAAATGTGAGGAAAATGTGTTTTTTTTAGCCAAATTTTGAGGTTTGCAAAGGATTCTGGGTAACAGAACCCGGTCAGAGCCCCACAAGTCACCCCATCTTGGATTTCCCTAGGTCTCTAGTTTTAAAAAATGCACAGGTTTGGTAGGTTTATCTAGGTGCCGGCTGAGCTAGAGGCCAAAATCTACAGGTAGGCACTTTGCAAAAAACACCTCTGTTTTCTGTCAAAAAATGGGATGTGTCCACTCTGTGTTTTGGGGCATTTCCTGTCGCGGGCGCTAGGCCTACCCACACAAGTGAGGTATAATTTTTATCGGGAGACTTGGGGGAACGCTGAGTGGAACGAAATTTGTGGTCCTCTCAGATTCCAGAACTGTCTGTCACCGAAATGTGAGGAAAATGTGTTTTTTCAGCCAAATTTTGAGGTTTGCAAAGGATTCTGGCTAACAGAACCTGGTCAGAGCTCCACAAGTCACCCCATCTTGGATTCCCCTAGGTCTCTAGTTTTCAAAAATGCACAGGTTTGATAGGTTTCCCTAGGTGCCGGCTGAGTTAGAGGCCAAAATCTACAGGTAGGCACTTTGCAGAAAACACCTCTGTTTTCTGTCAAAAAATGGGATGTGTCCACGTTGTGTTTTGGGGCATTTCCTGTCGCGGACGCTAGGCCTACCCACACAAGTGAGGTATCATTTGTATCGCGAGACTTGGGGGAACGCTGGGTGGAAGGAAATATCTGGCTCCTCTTAGATTCCAGAACTTTCTGTCACCGAAATGTGAGGAAAATGTGTTCTTTTAGCCAAATTTGAGGTTTGCAAAGGATTCTGGGTAACAGAACCTGGTCAGAGCTCCACAAGTCACCCCATCTTGGATTCCCCTTGGTCTCTAGACTTCAAAAATGCACAGGTTTGGTAGGTTTCCCCAGGTGCCGGCCGAGCTAGCGGCCAAAATCTACAGGTAGGCACTTTGCAGAAAACACCTCTGTTTTCTGTCAAAAAATGAGTTGTGTCCACGTTGTGTTTTGGGGCATTTCCTGTCGCGGGCGCTAGGCCTACCCACACAAGTGAGGTATCATTTTTATCGGGAGACTTGCGGGAATGCCGGGCAGAAGGAAATTTGTGGCTCCTCTCAGATTCCAGAACTTTCTGTCACCGAAATCTGAGGGAAATTTGTTTTTTTAGCCAAATTTTGAGGTTTGCAACGGATTCTGGGTAACAGAACCTGGTCAGAGCCCCACAAGTCACCCCATCTTGGATTCCCCTAGGTCTCTAGTTTTCAAAAATGCACAGGTTTGGTAGGTTTCCCTAGGTGCCGGCTGAGCTAGAGGCCAAAATCTACAGGTAGGTACTTTGCAAAAAACACCTCTGTTTTCTGTCAAAAAATGGGATGTGTCCACGTTGTGTTTTGGGGGATTTCCTGTCGCCGGCGCTAGGCCTACCCACACAAGTGAGATATCATTTTTCTCAGGAGGCTTGGGGGAACACTGGGTGGAAGGAAATGTGTGGCTTCTCTCAGATTCCACAACGTTCTGTCACCGAAATGTGAGGAAAATGTGTTTTTTTAGCCAAATTTTGAGGTTTGCAAAGGATTCTGGGTAACAGAACCTGGCCAGAGCCCCACAAGTCACCCCATCTTGGATATCCCTAGGTCTCTAGTTTTCAAAAATGCACAGGTTTGGTAGGTTTCTCTAGGTGCCGGCTGAGCTAGAGGCCAAAATCTACAGGTAGGCACTTTGCAAAAAACACCTCTGTTTTCTGTAAAAAAAATGGGATGTGTCCACGTTCTGTTTTGGGGCATTTCCTGTCGCCGGCGCTAGGCCTACCCACACAAGTGAGGTATCATTTTTACCGGGAGACTTGGGGGAACGCTGAGTGGAAGGAAAGTTGTGGCTCCTCTCAGATTCCAGAACTGTCTGTCACCGAAATGTGAGGAAAATGTGCTTTTTCAGCCAAATTTTGAGGTTTGCAAAGGATTCTGGGTAACAGAACCTGGTCAGAGCCCCACAAGTCACCCCATCTTGGATTCCCCTAGGTCTCTAGTTTTCAAAAAGGCACAGGTTTGGTAGGTTTCCCCAGGTGCCGGCCGAGATAGCTGCCAAAATCTACAGGTAGGCACTTTGCAGAAAACACCTCTGTTTTCTGTCAAAAAATGGGATGTGTCCACGTTGTGTTTTGGGGCATTTCCTGTCGCGGACGCTAGGCCTACCCACACAATTGAGGTATCATTTTTATCGCGAGACTTGGGGGAACGCTGGGTGGAAGGAAATATCTGGCTCCTCTTAGATTCCAGAACTTTCTGTAACCGAAATGTGAGGAAACTGTGTTTTTTTTAGCCAAATTTGAGGTTTGCAAAGGATTCTGGGTAACAGAACCTGGTCAGAGCTCCACAAGTCACCCCATCTTGGATTCCCCTCGGTCTCTAGTCTTCAAAAATGCACTGGTTTGGTAGGTTTCCCTGGGTGCCGGCTGAGCTAGAGGCCAAAATCTACAGGTAGGCACTTTGCAAAAAACACCTCTGTTTTCTGTCAAAAAATGGGATGTGTCCACGTTGTGTTTTGGGGCATTTCCTGTCGCGGGCGCTAGGCCTACCCACACAAGTGAGGTATCATTTTTATCGGGAGACTTGGGGGAATGCCGGGCGGAAGGAAATTTGTGGCTCCTCTCAGATTCCAGAACTTTCTGTCACCGAAATGTGAGGGAAATGTGTTTTTTTAGCCAAATTTTGAGGTTTGCAACGGATTCTGGGTAACAGAACCTGGTCAGAGCCCCACAAGTCACCCCATCTTGGATTCCCCTAGGTCTCTAGTTTTCAAAAATGCACAGGTTTGGTAGGTTTCCCTAGGTGCCGGCTGAGTTGGAGGCCAAAATCTAGAGGTAGGCACTTTGCAAAAAAACACCTCTGTTTTCTGTCAAAAAATGGGATGTGTCCACGTTCTGTTTTGGGGCATTTCCTGTTGCTGGCGCTAGGCCTACCCACAGAAGTGAGGTATCATTTTTATCGGGAGACTTGGGGGAACGCTGAGTGGAAGGAAAGTTGTGGCTCCTCTCAGATTCCAGAACTGTCTGTCACCGAAATGTGAGGAAAATATGCTTTTTCAGCCAAATTTTGAGGTTTGCAAAGGATTCTGGGTAACAGAACCTGGTCAGAGCCCCACAAGTCACCCCATCTTGGATTCCCCTAGGTCTCTAGTTTTCAAAAAGGCACAGGTTTGGTAGGTTTCCCCAGGTGCCGGCCGAGCTAGCGGCCAAAATCTACAGGTAGGCACTTTGCAGAAAACACCTCTGTTTTCTGTCAAAAAATGGGATGTGTCCACGTTGTGTTTTGGGGCATTTCCTGTCGCGGACGCTAGGCCTACCCACACAATTGAGGTATCATTTTTATCGCGAGACTTGGGGGAACGCTGCGTGGAAGGAAATATCTGGCTCCTCTTAGATTCCAGAACTTTCTGTAACCGAAATGTGAGGAAACTGTGTTTTTTTTTAGCCAAATTTGAGGTTTGCAAAGGATTCTGGGTAACAGAACCTGGTCAGAGCTCCACAAGTCACCCCATCTTGGATTCCCCTCGGTCTCTAGTCTTCAAAAATGCACAGGTTTGGTAGGTTTCCCTAGGTGCCGGCTGAGTTAGAGGCCAAAATCTACAGGTAGGCACTTTGCAAAAAACACCTCTGTTTTCTGTCAAAAAATGGGATGTCTCCACGTTGTGTTTTGGGGGATTTCCTGTCGCCGGTGCTAGGCCTACCCACACAAGTGAGGTATCATTTTTATCAGGAGACTTGGGGGAACGTTGGGTGGAAGTAAATGTGTGGCTCCTCTCTGATTCCACAACGTTCTGTCACTGAAATGTGAGGAAAATGTGTTTTTTTTAGCCAAATTTTGAGGTTTGCAAAGGATTCTGGGTAACAGAACCCGGTCAGAGCCCCACAAGTCACCCCATCTTGGATTTCCCTAGGTCTCTAGTTTTAAAAAATGCACAGGTTTGGTAGGTTTATCTAGGTGCCGGCTGAGCTAGAGGCCAAAATCTACAGGTAGGCACTTTGCAAAAAACACCTCTGTTTTCTGTCAAAAAATGGGATGTGTCCACTCTGTGTTTTGGGGCATTTCCTGTCGCGGGCGCTAGGCCTACCCACACAAGTGAGGTATAATTTTTATCGGGAGACTTGGGGGAACGCTGAGTGGAACGAAATTTGTGGTCCTCTCAGATTCCAGAACTGTCTGTCACCGAAATGTGAGGAAAATGTGTTTTTTCAGCCAAATTTTGAGGTTTGCAAAGGATTCTGGCTAACAGAACCTGGTCAGAGCTCCACAAGTCACCCCATCTTGGATTCCCCTAGGTCTCTAGTTTTTCAAAAATGCACAGGTTTGATAGGTTTCCCTAGGTGCCGGCTGAGTTAGAGGCCAAAATCTACAGGTAGGCACTTTGCAAAAAACACCTCTGTTTTCTGTAAAAAAATGGGATGTGTCCACGTTGTGTTTTGGGGGATTTCCTGTCTCCGGCGCTAGGCCTACCCACACAAGTGAGGTATCATTTTTATCAGGAGACTTGGGGGAACGTTGGGTGGAAGTAAATGTGTGGCTCCTCTCTGATTCCACAACTTTCTGTCACCGAAATGTGAGGAAAATGTGTTTTTTCAGCCAAATTTTGAGGTTTGCAAAGGATTCTGGGTAACAGAACCTGGTCAGAGACCCACAAGTCACCCCATCTTGGATTCCCCTAGGTCTCTAGTTTTCAAAAATGCACAGGTTTGGTAGGTTTCCCCAGGTGCCGGCCGAGCTAGCGGCCAAAATCTACAGGTAGGCACTTTGCAGAAAACACCTCTGTTTTCTGTCAAAAAATGGGATGTGTCCACGTTGTGTTTTGGGGCATTTCCTGTCGCGGACGCTAGGCCTACCCACACAAGTGAGGTATCATTTGTATCGCGAGACTTGGGGGAACGCTGGGTGGAAGGAAATATCTGGCTCCTCTTAGATTCCAGAACTTTCTGTCACCGAAATGTGAGGAAAATGTGTTTTTTTAGCCAAATTTGAGGTTTGCAAAGGATTCTGGGTAACAGAACCTGGTCAGAGCTCCACAAGTCACCCATCTTGGATTCCCTTGGTCTCTAGACTTCAAAAATGCACAGGTTTGGTAGGTTTCCCTAGGTGCCGGCTGAGTTAGAGGCCAAAATCTACAGGTAGGCACTTTGCAAAAAACACCTCTGTTTTCTGTCAAAAAATGGGATGTCTCCACGTTGTGTTTTGGGGGATTTCCTGTCGCCGGTGCTAGGCCTACCCACACAAGTGAGGTATCATTTTTATCAGGAGACTTGGGGGGAACGTTGGGTGGCAGTAAATGTGTGGCTCCTCTCTGATTCCACAACGTTCTGTCACCGAAATGTGAGGAAAATGTGTTTTTTTTAGCCAAATTTTGAGATTTGCAAAGGATTCTGGGTAACAGAACCCGTCAGAGCCCCACAAGTCACCCCATCTTGGATTTCCCTAGGTCTCTAGTTTTAAAAAATGCACAGGTTTGGTAGGTTTATCTAGGTGCCGGCTGAGCTAGAGGCCAAAATCTACAGGTAGGCACTTTGCAAAAAACACCTCTGTTTTCTGTCAAAAAATGGGATGTGTCCACTCTGTGTTTTGGGGCATTTCCTGTCGCGGGCCCTAGGCCTACCCACACAAGTGAGGTATAATTTTTATCGGGAGACTTGGTGGAACGCTGAGTGGAAGGAAATTTGTGGTCCTCTCAGATTCCAGAACTGTCTGTCACCGAAATGTGAGGAAAATGTGTTTTTTCAGCCAAATTTTGAGGTTTGCAAAGGATTCTGGGTAACAGAACCTGGTCAGAGACCCACAAGTCACCCCATCTTGGATTCCCCTAGGTCTCTAGTTTTCAAAAATGCACAGGTTTGATAGGTTTCCCTAGGTGCCGGCTGAGTTAGAGGCCAAAATCTACAGGTAGGCACTTTGCTAAAAACACCTCTGTTTTCTGTCAAAAAATGGGATGTGTCCACGTTGTGTTTTGGGGGATTTCCTGTCTCCGGCGCTAGGCCTACCCACACAAGTGAGGTATCATTTTTATCAGGAGACTTGGGGGAACGCTGGGTGGAAGGAAATGTGTGGCTCCTCTCAGATTCCACAACGTTCTGTCACCGAAATGTGAGGAAAATGTGTTTTTTTTAGCCAAATTTTGAGGTTTGCAACGGATTCTGGGGTAACAGAACCTGGTCAGAGCACCACAAGTCACCCCATCTTGGATTCCCCTAGGTCTCTAGTTTTCAAAAAGGCACAGGTTTGGTAGGTTTCCCCAGGTGCCGGCCGAGCTAGCGGCCAAAATCTACAGGTAGGCACTTTGCAGAAAACACCTCTGTTTTCTGTCAAAAAATGGGATGTGTCCACGTTGTGTTTTGGGGCATTTCCTGTCGCGGACGCTAGGCCTACCCACACAAGTGAGGTATCATTTGTATCGCGAGACTTGGGGGAACGCTGGGTGGAAGGAAATATCTGGCTCCTCTTAGATTCCAGAACTTTCTGTCACCGAAATGTGAGGAAAATGTGTTTTTTTTAGCCAAATTTTGAGGTTTGCAAAGGATTCTGGGTAACAGAACCCGGTCAGAGCCCCACAAGTCACCCCATCTTGGATTTCCCCAGGTCTCTAGTTTTAAAAAATGCACAGGTTTGGTAGGTTTATCTAGGTGCCGGCTGAGCTAGAGGCCAAAATCTACAGGTAGGCACTTTGCAGAAAAACACCTCTGTTTTCTGTCAAAAAATGGGATGTGCCCACGTTGTGTTTTGGGGCATTTCCTGTCGCGGACGCTAGGCCTACCCACACAAGTGAGGTATCATTTGTATCGCGAGACTTGGGGGAACGCTGGGTGGAAGGAAATATCTGGCTCCTCTTAGATTCCAGAACTTTCTGTCACCGAAATGTGAGGAAAATGTGTTTTTTTAGCCAAATTTGAGGTTTGCAAAGGATTCTGGGTAACAGAACCTGGTCAGAGCTCCACAAGTCACCCCATCTTGGATTCCCCTTGGTCTCTAGTCTTCAAAAATGCACAGGTTTGGTAGGTTTCCCTAGGTGCCGGCTGAGCTAGAGGCCAAAATCTACAGGTAGGCACTTTGCAACAAACACCTCTGTTTTCTGTCAAAAAATGGGATGTGTCCAAGTTGTGTTTTGGGGCATTTCCTGTCGCGGGCACTAGGCCTACCCACACAAGTGAGGAATCATTTTTATCGGGAGACTTGGAGGAACGCTGGGCAGAAGGAAATGTGTGGCTCCTCTCAGATTCCACAAATTTCTGTCACCGAAATGTGAGAAAAATGTGTTTTTTTTAGCCAAATTTGAGGTTTGCCAAGGATTCTGGTAACAGAACCTGGTCAGAGCCCACAAGTCACCCCATCTTGGATTCCCCTCGGTCTCTAGTTTGTCAAAAATGCACAGGCTTGGTAGGTTTCCCTAGGTGCCGGCTGAGTTAGAGGCCAAAATCTACAGGTAGGCACTTTGCAAAAAACACCTCTGTTTTCTGTCAAAAAATGGGATGTGTCCACGTTGTGTTTTGGGGGATTTCCTGTCGCCGGTGCTAGGCCTACCCACACAAGAGAGGTATCATTTTTATCAGGAGACTTGGGGAACGTTGGGTGGAAGTAAATGTGTGGCTCCTCTCTGATTCCACAACGTTCTGTCACCGAAATGTGAGGAAAATGTGTTTTTTTAGCCAAATTTTGAGGTTTGCAAAGGATTCTGGGTAACAGAACCCGGTCAGAGCCCCACAAGTCACCCCATCTTGGATTTCCCTAGGTCTCTAGTTTTAAGAAATGCACAGGTTTGTTAGGTTTATCTAGGTGCCGGCTGAGCTAGAGGCCAAAATCTACAGGTAGGCACTTTGCAAAAAACACCTCTGTTTTCTGTCAAAAAATGGGATGTGTCCACGTTGTGTTTTGGGGGATTTCCTGTCTCCGGAGCTAGGCCTACCCCCACAAGTGGGGTATCATTGTTATCAGGAGACTTGGGGGAACGCTGGGTGGAAGGAAATGTGTGGCTCCTCTCAGATTCCACAACGTTCTGTCACCGAAATGTGAGGAAAATGTGTTTTGTTTAGCCAAATTTTGAGGTTTGCAACGGATTCTGGGTAACAGAACCTGGTCAGAGCCCCACAAGTCACCCCATCTTGGATTCCCCTAGGTCTCTAGTTTTCAAAAAGGCACAGGTTTGGTAGGTTTCCCCAGGTGCCGGCCGAGCTAGCGGCCAAAATCTACTGGTAGGCACTTTGCAGAAAACACCTGTTTTCTGTCAAAAAATGGGATGTGTCCACGTTGTGTTTTGGGGCATTTCCTGTCGCGGACGCTAGGCCTACCCACACAAGTGAGGTATCATTTGTATCGCGAGAATTGGGGGAACGCTGGGTGGAAGGAAATATCTGGCTCCTCTTAGATTCCAGAACTTTCTGTCACCGAAATGTGAGGAAAATGTGTTTTTT
>NW_027150380.1:0-15000 GCF_031143425.1 Pleurodeles waltl
TGAGCTAGAGGCCAAAATCTACAGGTAGGCACTACGCAAAAAACACCTCTGTTTTCTTTCAAAAATGTGGATGTGTCCACGTTGCGCTTTAGGGTGTTTCCTGTTGCGGGCGCTAGGCCTACCCACACAAGTGAGGTATCATTTTTATCGGGAGACTTGGGGGAACGGTGTGTGGAAGGAAATTTGTGGCTCCTCTCAGATTCCAGAACTTTCTGCCACAGAAATGTGAGGAACATGTGTTTTTTTAGCCAAATTGTGAGGTTTGCAAAGGATTCTGTGTAACAGAACCTGGTCCGAGCCCCACTAGTCACCCCCTTTGGATTCCCCTTGGTCTCTAGTTTTGGGAAATGCTCAGGGTTGGTATGTTTCCCTAGGTGCCGGCTCAGCTAGAGGCCAAAATGTACAGGTAGGCACTTCGCAAAAAACACCTCTGTTTTCTTTCAAAAAATTGGATGTGTCCACGTTGCGCTTTGGGGTGTTTCCTGTCACGGGCACTAGGCCAACCCACACAAGTGAGGTATCATTTTTATTGGGAGACTTGGGGGAACGCTGGGTGGAAGGAAATTTGTGGCTCCTCTGAGATTCCAGAACTTTCTGCCATAGAAATGTGAGGAACATGTGTTTTTTTAGCCAAATTTTGAGGTTTGCAAAGGATTCTGGGTAACAGAACCTGGTCCGAGCCCCACAACTCACCCCATCGTGGATTCCCCTAGGTCTCTAATTTTTAGAAATGCACAGGTTTGGTAGGTTTCCCTAGGTGCCGGCTGAGCTAGAGGCCAAAATCTACAGGTAGGCACTTTGCAAAAAACACCTCTGTTTTCTTTCAAAAATTTGGATGTGTCCACGTTGTGCTTTGGGGCGTTTCCTGTCGCGTGCGCTAGGCGTACCCACACAAGTGAGGTATCATTTTTATTGGGTGACTTGGGGGAAGGCTGGGTGGAAGGAAATTTGTGGCTCCTCTCAGATTCCAGAACTTTCTGCCACAGAAATGTGAGGAACATGTGTTTTTTTAGCCAAATTTTGAGGTTTGCAAAGGATTCTGGGTAACAGAACCTGGTGCGAGCCCCACAAGTCACCCCATCTTGGATTCCCCTAGGTCTCTAGTTTTCAGAAATGCACCGGTTTGGTAGGTTTCCCTAGGTGCCGGCTGAGCTAGAGGCCAAAATCTACAGGTAGGCACTTCGCAAAAAACACCTATGTTTTCTTTCAAAAATTTGGATGTGTCCACGTTGCGCTTTGGGGCGTTTCCTGTCGTGGGCGCTAGGCCTACCCACACAAGTGAGGTATCATTTTTATCGGGAGACTTGGGGGAACGCTGGGTGGAAGGAAATTTGTGGCTCCTCTCAGATTCCAGAACTTTCTGCCACAGAAATGTGAGGAACATGTGTTTTTTTAGCCAAATGTTGAGGTTTGCAAAGGATTCTGGGTAACAGAACCTGGTCCGAGCCCCACTAGTCACCCCCTTTGGATTCCCCTTGGTCTCTAGTTTTGAGAAATGCACAGGGTTGGTATGTTTCCCTAGGTGCCGGCTCAGCTAGAGGCCAAAATCAACAGGTAGGCACTTCGCAAAAAACAGCTCTGTTTTCTTTAAAAAAACTGGATGTGCTCACGTTGCGGTTTGGGGCGTTTCCTGTCACGGGCACTAGGCATACCCACACAAGTGAGGTATCATTTTTATTGGGAGACTTGGGGGAACGCTGGGTGGAAGGAAATTTGTGGCTCCTCTCAGATTCCAGAACTTTCTGCCATAGAAATGTGATGAACATGTGTTTTTTTAGCCAAATTTTGAGGTTTGCAAAGGATTCTGGGTAACAGAACCTGGTCCGAGCCCCACAACTCACCCCATCGTGGATTCCCCTAGGTCTCTAATTTTCAGAAATGCACAGGTTTGGTAGGTTTCCCTAGGTTCCGGCTGAGCTAGAGGCCAAAATCTACAGGTAGGCACTTTGCAAAAAACACCTCTGTTTTCTTTCAAAAATGTGGATGTGTCCACGTTGCGCTTTGGGGCGTTTCCTGTTGCGTGCGCTAGGCCTACCCACACAAGTGAGGTATCATTTTTATTGGGAGACTTGGGGGAACGCTGGGTGGAAGGAAATGTGTGGCTCCTCTCAGATTCCAGAACTTTCTGCCACAGAAATGTGAGGAACATGTGTTTTTTTAGCCAAATTTTGAGGTTTGCAAAGGATTCTGGGTAACAGAACCTGGTCCGATCCCCACAACTCACCCCATCTTTGATTCCCCTAGGTCTCTAGTTTTCAGAAATGCACAGGTTTGGTAGGTTTCCCTAGGTGCCTGCTGAGCTAGAGGCCAAAATCTACAGGTAGGCACTACGCAAAAAACACCTCTGTTTTCTTTAAAAAATTTGGATGTGTCCACATTGCGCTTTGGGGCGTTTCCTGTCACGGGCACTAGGCCTACCCACACAAGTGAGGTATCATTTTTATTGGGAGACTTGGGGGAAGGCTGGGTGGAAGGAAATTTGTGGCTCCTCTCAGATTCCAGAACTTTATGCCACAGAAATGTGAGGAACATGTGTTTTTTTAGCCAAATTTTGAGGTTTGCAAAGGATTCTGGGTAACAGAACCTGGTGCGAGCCCCACAAGTCACCCCATCTTGGATTCCCCTAGGTCTCTAGTTTTCAGAAATGCACAGGTTTGGTAGGTTTCCCTAGGTGCCGGCTGAACTAGAGGCTAAAAATCTACAGGTAGGCACTTCGCAAAAAACACCTCTGTTATCTTTCAAAAAATTGGATGTGTCCACGTTGCGCTTTGGGGCGTTTCCTGTCGCGGGCGCTAGGCCTATACACACAAGTGAGGTATCATTTTTATCGGGAGACTTGGGGGAACGCTGGCTTTAAGGAAATTTGTGGCTCCTCTCAGATTCCAGAACTTTCTGCACAGAAATGTGAGGAACATGTGTTTCTTTAGCCAAATTTTGAGGTTTGCAAAGGATTCTGGGTAACAGAACCTGGTCCGAGCCCCACAACTCACCCCATCTTTGATTCCCCTAGGTCTCTAGTTTTCAGAAATGCACAGGTTTGGTAGGTTTCCCTAGGTGCCGGCTGAGCTAGAGGCCAAAATCTACAGGTAGGCACTACGCAAAAAACATCTCTGTTTTCTTTCAAAAATTTGGATGTGTCCACGTTGTGCTTTAGGGCGTTTCCTGTTGTGGGCGCTAGGCCTACCCACACAAGTGAGGTATCATTTTTATCGGGAGACTTGGGGGAACGCTGGGTGGAAGGAAATTTGTGGCTCCTCTCAGATTCCAGAACTTTCTGCCACAGAAATGTGAGGAACATGTGTTTTTTTAGCCAAATTTTGAGGTTTGCAAAGGATTCTGTGTAACAGAACCTGGTCCGAGCCCCACTAGTCACCCCCTTTGGATTCCCCTTGGTCTCTAGTTTTGAGAAATGCACAGGGTTGGTATGTTTCCCTAGGTGCCGGCTCAGCTAGAGGCCAAAATCTACAGGTAGGCACTTCGCAAAAAACACCTCTGTTTTCTTTCAAAAAATTGGATGTGTCAACGTTGCGCTTTAGGGCGTTTCCTGTCACGGGCACTAGGCCTACCCACACAAGTGAGGTATCATTTTTATTGGGAGACTTGGGGGAACGCTGGGTGGAAGGAAATTTGTGGCTCCTCTCAGATTCCAGAACTTTCTGCCATAGAAATGTGAGGAACCTTTTTTTTTTGTAGCCAAATTTTGAGGTTTGCAAAGGATTCTGGGTAACAGAACCTGGTCCGAGCCCCACAACTCACCCCATCTTTGATTCCCCTAGGTCTCTAGTTTTCAGAAATGCACAGGTTTGGTAGGTTTCCCTAGGTGCCGGCTGAGCTAGAGGCCAAAATCTACAGATAGGCACTTTGCAAAAAACACCTCTGTTTTCTTTCAAAAATTTGGATGTGTCCACGTTGCGCTTTGGGGCGTTTCCTGTCGCGGGCGCTAGGCCTACCCACACAAGTGAGGTATCATTTTTATCGGGAGACTTGGGGGAACGCTGGCTTTAAGGAAATTTGTGGCTCCTCTCAGATTCCAGAACTTTCTGCACAGAAATGTGAGGAACATGTGTTTCTTTAGCCAAATTTTGAGGTTTGCAAAGGATTCTGGGTAACAGAACCTGGTCCGAGCCCCACAACTCACCCCATCTTTGATTCCCCTAGGTCTCTAGTTTTCAGAAATGCACAGGTTTGGTAGGTTTCCCTAGGTGCCGGCTGAGCTAGAGGCCAAAATCTACAGGTAGGCAGTTCGCAAAAAACACCTATGTTTTCTTTCAAAAATTTGGATGTGTCCACGTTGCGCTTTGGGGCGTTTCCTGTCACGGGCGCTAGGCCTACCCACACAAGTGAGGTATCATTTTTATCGGGAGACTTGGGGGAACGCTGGGTGGAAGGAAATTTGTGGCTCCTCTCAGATTCCAGAACTTTCTGCCACAGAAATGTGAGGAACATGTGTTTTTTTAGCCACATTTTGCGGTTTGCAAAGGATTCTGGGTAACATAACCTGGTCGGAGCCCCACAAGTCACCCCATCTTGGATTCCCCTAGGTCTCTAGTTTTCAGAAATGCACAGGTTTGGTAGGTTTCCTTAGGTGCCGGCTGAGCTAGAGGCCAAAATCTACAGGTAGGCACTACGCAAAAAACACCTCTGTTTTCTTTCAAAAATTTGGATGTGTCCACGTTGCGCTTTAGGGCGTTTCCTGTTGCGGGCGCTAGGCCTACCCACACAAGTGAGGTATCATTTTTATCGGGAGACTTGGGGGAACGCTGGGTGGAAGGAAATTTGTGGCTCCTCTCAGATTCCAGAACTTTCTGCCACAGAAATGTGAGGAACATGTGTTTTTTTAGCCACATTTTGCGGTTTGCAAAGGATTCTGGGTAACATAACCTGGTCGGAGCCCCACAAGTCACCCCATCTTGGATTCCCCTAGGTGTCTAGTTTTCAGAAATGCACAGGTTTGGTAGGTTTCCTTAGGTGCCGGCTGAGCTAGAGGCCAAAATCTACAGGTAGGCACTATGCAAAAAACACCTCTGTTTTCTTTCAAAAATTTGGATGTGTCCACGTTGCGCTTTAGGGCGTTTCCTGTTGCGGGCGCTAGGCCTACCCACACAAGTGAGGTATCATTTTTATCGGGAGACTTGGGGGAACGCTGGGTGGAAGGAAATTTGTGGCTCCTCTCAGATTCCAGAACTTTCTGCCACAGAAATGTGAGGAACATGTGTTTTTTTAGCCACATTTTGCGGTTTGCAAAGGATTCTGGGTAACATAACCTGGTCGGAGCCCCACAAGTCACCCCATCTTGGATTCCCCTAGGTGTCTAGTTTTCAGAAATGCACAGGTTTGGTAGGTTTCCTTAGGTGCCGGCTGAGCTAGAGGCCAAAATCTACAGGTAGGCACTACGCAAAAAACACCTCTGTTTTCTTTCAAAAAATTGGATGTGTCCACGTTGCGCTTTGGGGCGTTTCCTGTCACGGGCACTAGGCCTACCCACACAAGTGAGGTATCATTTTTATTGGGAGACTTGGGGGAACGCTGGGTGGAAGGAAATTTGTGGCTCCTCTCAGATTCCAGAACTTTCTGCACAGAAATGTGAGGAACATGTGTTTCTTTAGCCAAATTTTGAGGTTTGCAAAGGATTCTGGGTAACAGAACCTGGTCCGAGCCCCACAACTCACCCCATCTTTGATTCCCCTAGGTCTCTAGTTTTCAGAAATGCACAGGTTTGGTAGGTTTCCCTAGGTGCCGGCTGAGCTAGAGGCCAAAATCTACAGGTAGGCACTTTGCAAAAAACACCTCTGTTTTCTTTCAAAAATTTGGATGTGTCCACGTTGCGCTTTGGGGCGTTTCCTGTCGCGGGCGCTAGGCCTACCCACACAAGTGAGGTATCATTTTTATCGGGAGACTTGGGGGAACGCTGGCTTTAAGGAAATTTGTGGCTCCTCTCAGATTCCAGAACTTTCTGCACAGAAATGTGAGGAACATGTGTTTCTTTAGCCAAATTTTGAGGTTTGCAAAGGATTCTGGGTAACAGAACCTGGTCCGAGCCCCACAACTCACCCCATCTTTGATTCCCCTAGGTCTCTAGTTTTCAGAAATGCACAGGTTTGGTAGGTTTCCCTAGGTGCCGGCTGAGCTAGAGGCCAAAATCTACAGGTAGGCAGTTCGCAAAAAACACCTCTGTTTTCTTTCAAAAAATTGGATGTGCTCACGTTGCGCTTTGGGGCGTTTCCTGTCACGGGCACTAGGCCAACCCACACAAGTGAGGTATCATTTTTATTGGGAGACTTGGGGGAACGCTGGGTGGAAGGAAATTTGTGGCTCCTCTCAGATTCCAGAACTTTCTGCCACAGAAATGTGAGGAACATGTGTTTTTTTAGCCACATTTTGCGGTTTGCAAAGGATTCTGGGTAACAGAACCTGGTCGGAGCCCCACAAGTCACCCCATCTTGGATTCCCCTAGGTCTCTAGTTTTCAGAAATGCACAGGATTGGTAGGTTTCCTTAGGTGCCGGCTGAGCTAGAGGCCAAAATCTACAGGTAGGCACTACGCAAAAAACACCTCTGTTTTCTTTCAAAAATTTGGATGTGTCCACGTTGCGCTTTAGGGCGTTTCCTGTTGCGGGTGCTAGGCCTACCCACACAAGTGAGGTATCATTTTTATCGGGAGACTTGGGGTAACGCTGGGTGGAAGGAAATTTGTGGCTCCTCTCAGATTCCAGAACTTTCTGCCACAGAAATGTGTGGAACATGTGTTTTTTTAGCCAAATGTTGATGTTTGCAAAGGATTCTGGGTAACAGAACCTGGTCCGAGCCCCACTAGTCACCCCCTTTGGATTCCCCTTGGTCTCTAGTTTTGAGAAATGCACAGGGTTGGTATGTTTCCCTAGGTGCCGGCTCAGCTAGAGGCCAAAATCTACAGGTAGGCACTTCGCAAAAAACACCTCTGTTTTCTTTCAAAAAATTGGATGTGCTCACGTTGCGCTTTGGGGCGTTTCCTGTCACGGGCACTAGGCCTACCCACACAAGTGAGGTATCATTTTTATTGGGAGACTTGGGGGAACGCTGGGTGGAAGGAAATTTGTGGCTCCTCTCAGATTCCAGAACTTTCTGCCATAGAAATGTGAGGAACATGTGTTTTTTTAGCCAAATTTTGAGGTTTGCAAAGGATTCTGGGTAACAGAACCTGGTCCGTGCCCCACAACTCACCCCATCGTGGATTCCCCTAGGTCTCTAATTTTCAGAAATGCACAGATTTGGTAGGTTTCCCTAGGTGCCGGCTGAGCTAGAGGCCAAAATCTACAGGTAGGCACTTTGCAAAAAACACCTCTGTTTTCTTTCAAAAATTTGGATGTGTCCACGTTGCGCTTTGGGGCGTTTCCTGTCGCGTGCGCTAGGCGTACCCACACAAGTGAGGTATCATTTTTATTGGGAGACTTGGGGGAACGCTGGGTGGAAGGAAATGTGTGGCTCCTCTCAGATTCCAGAACTTTCTGCCACAGAAATGTGAGGAACATGTGCTTTTTTAGCCAAATTTTGAGGTTTGCAAAGGATTCTGGGTAACAGAACCTGGTCCGATCCCCACAACTCACCCCATCTTTGATTCCCCTAGGTCTCTAGTTTTCAGAAATGCACAGGTTTGGTAGGTTTCCCTAGGTGCCGGCTGAGCTAGAGGCCAAAATCTACAGGTAGGCACTACGCAAAAAACACCTCTGTTTTCTTTCAAAAATTTGGATGTGTCCACGTTGCGCTTTGGGGCGTTTCCTGTCACGGGCACTAGGCCTACCCACACAAGTGAGGTATCATTTTTATTGGGAGACTTGGGGGAAGGCTGGGTGGAAGGAAATTTGTGGCTCCTCTCAGATTCCAGAACTTTCTGCCACAGAAATGTGAGGAACATGTGTTTTTTTAGCCAAATTTTGAGGTTTGCAAAGGATTCTGGGTAACAGAACCTGGTGCGAGCCCCACAAGTCACCCCATCTTGGATTCCCCTAGGTCTCTAGTTTTCAGAAATGCACATTTTTGGTAGGTTTCCCTAGGTGCCGGCTGAGCTAGAGGCTAAAAATCTACAGGTAGGCACTTCGCAAAAAACACCTCTGTTTTCTTTCAAAAAATTGGATGTGTCCACGTTGCGCTTTGGGGCGTTTCCTGTCGCGAGCGCTAGGCCTACCCACACAAGTGAGGTATCATTTTTATCGGGAGACTTGGGGGAACGCTGGCTTTAAGGAAATTTGTGGCTCCTCTCAGCTTCCAGAACTTTCTGCACAGAAATGTGAGGAACATGTGTTTCTTTAGCCAAATTTTGAGGTTTGCAAAGGATTCTGGGTAACAGAACCTGGTCCGAGCCCCACAACTCACCCCATCTTTGATTCCCCTAGGTCTCTAGTTTTCAGAAATGCACAGGTTTGGTAGGTTTCCCTAGGTGCCGGCTGAGCTAGAGGCCAAAATCTACAGGTAGGCACTACGCAAAAAACACCTCTGTTTTCTTTCAAAAATTTGGATGTGTCCACGTTGCGCTTTAGGGCGTTTCCTGTTGCGGGCGCTAGGCCTACCCACACAAGTGAGGTATCATTTTTATCGGGAGACTTGGGGGAACGCTGGGTGGAAGGAAATTTGTGGCTCCTCTCAGATTCCAGAACTTTGTGCCACAGAAATGTGAGGAACATGTGTTTTTTTAGCCAAATTTTGAGGTTTGCAAAGGATTCTGTGTAACAGAACCTGGTCCGAGCCCCACTAGTCACCCCCTTTGGATTCCCCTTCGTCTCTAGTTTTGAGAAATGCACAGGGTTGGTATGTTTCCCTAGGTGCCGGCTCAGCTAGAGGCCAAAATCTACAGGTAGGCACTTCGCAAAAAACACCTCTGTTTTCTTTCAAAAAATTGGATGTGTCCACGTTGCGCTTTAGTGCATTTCCTGTCACGGGCACTAGGCCTACCCACAAAAGTGAGGTATCATTTTTATTGGGAGACTTGGGGGAACGCTGGGTGGAAGGAAATTTGTGGCTCCTCTCAGATTCCAGAACTTTCTGCCATAGAAATGTGAGGAACATGTGTTTTTTTTGCCAAATTTTGAGGTTTGCAAAGGATTCTGGGTAACAGAACCTGGTCCGAGCCCCACAACTCACCCCATCGTGGATTCCTCTAGGTCTCTAATTTTCAGAAATGCACAGGTTTGGTAGGTTTCCCTAGGTGCCGGCTGAGCTAGAGGCCAAAATCTACAGGTAGGCACTTTGCAAAAAACACCTCTGTTTTCTTTCAAAAATTTGGATGTGTCCACGTTGCGCTTTGGGGCGTTTCCTGTCGCGGGCGCTAGGCCTACCCGCACAAGTGAGGTATCATTTTTATCGGGAGACTTGGGGGAACGCTGGCTTTAAGGAAATTTGTGGCTCCTCTCCTCTCAGATTCCAGAACTTTCTGCACAGAAATGTGAGGAACATGTGTTTCTTTAGCCAAATTTTGAGGTTTGCAAAGGATTCTGGGTAACAGAACCTGGTCCGAGCCCCACAACTCACCCCATCTTTGATTCCCCTAGGTCTCTAGTTTTCAGAAATGCACAGGTTTGGTAGGTTTCCCTAGGTGCCGGCTGAGCTAGAGGCCAAAATCTACAGGTAGGCACTACGCAAAAAACACCTCTGTTTTCTTTCAAAAATTTGGATGTGTCCACGTTGCGCTTTGGGGCGTTTCCTGTCACGGGCACTAGGCCTACCCACACAAGTGAGGTATCATTTTTATTGGGAGACTTGGGGGAAGGCTGGGTGGAAGGAAATTTGTGGCTCCTCTCAGATTCCAGAACTTTCTGCCACAGAAATGTGAGGAACATGTGTTTTTTTAGCCAAATTTTGAGGTTTGCAAAGGATTCTGGGTAACAGAACCTGGTGCGAGCCCCACAAGTCACCCCATCTTGGATTCCCCTAGGTCTCTAGTTTTCAGAAATGCACAGGTTTGGTAGGTTTCCCTAGGTGCCGGCTGAGCTAGAGGCTAAAAACCTACAGGTAGGCACTTCGCAAAAAACACCTCTGTTTTCTTTCAAAAAATTGGATGTGTCCACGTTGCGCTTTGGGGCGTTTCCTGTCGCGGGCGCTAGGCCTACCCACACAAGTGAGGTATCATTTTTATCGGGAGACTTGGGGGAACGCTGGCTTTAAGGAAATTTGTGGCTCCTCTCAGCTTCCAGAACTTTCTGCACAGAAATGTGAGGAACATGTGTTTCTTTTGCCAAATTTTGAGGTTTGCAAAGGATTCTGGGTAACAGAACCTGGTCCGAGCCCCACAACTCACCCCATCTTTGATTCCCCTAGGTCTCTAGTTTTCAGAAATGCACAGGTTTGGTAGGTTTCCCTAGGTGCCGGCTGAGCTAGAGGCCAAAATCTACAGGTAGGCACTACGCAAAAAACACCTCTGTTTTCTTTCAAAAATTTGGATGTGTCCACGTTGCGCTTTAGGGCGTTTCCTGTTGCGGGCGCTAGGCCTACCCACACAAGTGAGGTATCATTTTTATCGGGAGACTTGGGGGAACGCTGGGTGGAAGGAAATTTGTGGCTCCTCTCAGATTCCAGAACTTTCTGCCACAGAAATGTGAGGAACATGTGTTTTTTTAGCCAAATTTTGAGGTTTGCAAAGGATTCTGGGTAACAGAACCTGGTCCGAGCCCCACAACTCACCCCATCTTTGATTCCCCTAGGTCTCTAGTTTTCAGAAATGCACAGGTTTGGTAGGTTTCCCTAGGTGCCGGCTGAGCTAGAGGCCAAAATCTACAGGTAGGCACTACGCAAAAAACACCTCTGTTTTCTTTCAAAAATTTGGATGTGTCCACGTTGCGCTTTAGGGCGTTTCCTGTTGCGGGCGCTAGGCCTACCCACACAAGTGAGGTATCATTTTTATCGGGAGACTTGGGGGAACGCTGGGTGGAAGGAAATTTGTGGCTCCTCTCAGATTCCAGAACTTTCTGCCACAGAAATGTGAGGAACATGTTTTTTTTTAGCCAAATTTTGAGGTTTGCAAAGGATTCTGTGTAACAGAACCTGGTCCGAGCCCCACTAGTCACCCCCTTTGGATTCCCCTTGGTCTCTAGTTTTGAGAAATGCACAGGGTTGGTATGTTTCCCTAGGTGCCGGCTCAGCTAGAGGCCAAAATCTACAGGTAGGCACTTCGCAAAAAACACCTCTGTTTTCTTTCAAAAAATTGGATGTGTCCACGTTGCGCTTTGGGGCGTTTCCTGTCACGGGCACTAGGCCTACCCACACAAGTGAGGTATCATTTTTATTGGGAGACTTGGGGGAACGCTGGGTGGAAGGAAATTTGTGGCTCCTGTCAGATTCCAGAACTTTCTGCCATAGAAATGTGAGGAACATGTGTTTTTTTAGCCAAATTTTGAGGTTTGCAAAGGATTCTGGGTAACAGAACCTGGTCCGAGCCCCACAACTCACCCCATCGTGGATTCCCCTAGGTCTCTAATTTTCAGAAATGCACAGGTTTGGTAGGTTTCCCTAGGTGCCGGCTGAGCTAGAGGCCAAAATCTACAGGTAGGCACTTTGCAAAAAACACCTCTGTTTTCTTTCAAAAATTTGGATGTGTCCACGTTGCGCTTTGGGGCGTTTCCTGTCGCGGGCGCTAGGCCTACCCACACAAGTGAGGTATCATTTTTATCGGGAGACTTGGGGGAACGCTGGCTTTTAGGAAATTTGTTTCTCCTCTCAGATTCCAGAACTTTCTGCACAGAAATGTGAGGAAGATGTGTTTCTTTAGCCAAATTTTGAGGTTTGCAAAGGATTCTGGGTAACAGAACCTGGTCCGAGCCCCACAACTCACCCCATCTTTGATTCCCCTAGGTCTCTAGTTTTCAGAAATGCACAGGTTTGGTAGGTTTCCCTAGGTGCCGGCTGAGCTAGAGGCCAAAATCTACAGGTAGGCAGTTCGCAAAAAACACCTCTGTTTTCTTTCAAAAATTTGGATGTGTCCACGTTGCGCTTCGGGCGTTTCCTGTCGCGGGCGCTAGGCCTACCCACACAAGTGAGGTATCATTTTTATCGGGAGACTTGGGGGAACGCTGGGTGGAAGGAAATTTGTGGCTCCTCTCAGATTCCAGAACTTTCTGCCACAGAAATGTGAGGAACATGTGTTTTTTTAGCCACATTTTGCGGTTTGCAAAGGATTCTGGGTAACATAAACTGGTCGGAGCCCCACAAGTCACCCCATCTTGGATTCCCCTAGGTCTCTAGTTTTCAGAAATGCACAGGTTTGGTAGGTTTCCTTAGGTGCCGGCTGAGCTAGAGGCCAAAATCTACAGGTAGGCACTACGCAAAAAACACCTCTGTTTTCTTTCAAAAATTTGGATGTGTCCACGTTGCGCTTTAGGGCGTTTCCTGTTGCGGGCGCTAGGCCTACCCACACAAGTGAGGTATCATTTTTATCGGGAGACTTGGGGGAACGCTGGGTGGAAGGAAATTTGTGGCTCCTCTCATATTCCAGAACTTTCTGCCACAGAAATGTGAGGAACATGTGTTTTTTTAGCCAAATGTTGAGGTTTGCAAAGGATTCTGGGTAACAGAACCTGGTCCGAGCCCCACTAGTCACCCCCTTTGGATTCCCCTTGGTCTCTAGTTTTGAGAAATGCACAGGGTTGGTATGTTTCCCTAGGTGCCGGCTCAGCTAGAGGCCAAAATCTACAGGTAGGCACTTCGCAAAAAACACCTCTGTTTTCTTTCAAAAAATTGGATGTGTCCACGTTGCGCTTTGGGGCGTTTCCTGTCACGGGCACTAGGCCTACCCACACAAGTGAGGTATCATTTTTATTGGGAGACTTGGGGGAACGCTGGGTGGAAGGAAATTTGTGGCTCCTCTCAGATTCCAGAACTTTCTGCACAGAAATGTGAGGAACATGTGTTTCTTTAGCCAAATTTTGAGGTTTGCAAAGGATTCTGGGTAACAGAACCTGGTCCGAGCCCCACAACTCACCCCATCTTTGATTCCCCTAGGTCTCTAGTTTTCAGAAATGCACAGGTTTGGTAGGTTTCCCTAGGTGCCGGCTGAGCTAGAGGCCAAAATCTACAGGTAGGCACTACGCAAAAAACACCTCTGTTTTCTTTCAAAAATTTGGATGTGTCCACGTTGCGCTTTAGGGCGTTTCCTGTTGCGGGCGCTAGGCCTACCCACACAAATGAGGTATCATTTTTATCGGGAGACTTGGGGGAACGGTGGGTGGAAGGAAATTTGTGGCTCCTCTCAGATTCCAGAACTTTCTGCCACAGAAATGTGAGGAACATGTGTTTTTTTAGCCAAATTGTGAGGTTTGCAAAGGATTCTGTGTAACAGAACCTGGTCCGAGCCCCACTAGTCACCCCCTTTGGATTCCCCTTGGTCTCTAGTTTTGGGAAATGCACAGGGTTGGTATGTTTCCCTAGGTGCCGGCTCAGCTAGAGGCCAAAATCTACAGGCAGGCACTTCGCAAAAAACACCTCTGTTTTCTTTAAAAAAATTGGATGTGTCCACGTTGTGCTTTGGGGCGTTTCCTGTCACGGGCACTAGGCCTACCCACACAAGTGAGGTATCATTTTTATTGGGAGACTTGGGGGAACGCTGGGTGGAAGGAAATTTGTGGCTCCTCTCAGCTTCCAGAACTTTCTGCACAGAAATGTGAGGAACATGTGTTTCTTTTGCCAAATTTTGAGGTTTGCAAAGGATTCTGGGTAACAGAACCTGGTCCGAGCCCCACAACTCACCCCATCTTTGATTCCCCTAGGTCTCTAGTTTTCAGAAATGCACAGGTTTGGTAGGTTTCCCTAGGTGCCGGCTGAGCTAGAGGCCAAAATCTACAGGTAGGCACTTTGCAAAAAACACCTCTGTTTTCTTTCAAAAATTTGGATGTGTCCACGTTGCGCTTTGGGGCGTTTCCTGTCGCGGGCGCTAGGCCTACCCACACAAGTGAGGTATCATTTTTATCGGGAGACTTGGGGGAACGCTGGCTTTAAGGAAATTTGTTTCTCCTCTCAGATTCCAGAACTTTCTGCACAGAAATGTGAGGAAGATGTGTTTCTTTAGCCAAATTTTGAGGTTTGCAAAGGATTCTGGGTAACAGAACCTGGTCCGAGCCCCACAACTCACCCCATCTTTGATTCCCCTAGGTCTCTAGTTTTCAGAAATGCACAGGTTTGGTAGGTTTCCCTAGGTGCCGGCTGAGCTAGAGGCCAAAATCTACAGGTAGGCAGTTCGCAAAAAACACCTCTGTTTTCTTTCAAAAATGTGGATGTGTCCACGTTGCGCTTTGGGGCGTTTCCTGTCGCGGGCGCTAGGCCTACCCACACAAGTGAGGTATCATTTTTATCGGGAGACTTGGGGGAACGCTGGGTGGAAGGAAATTTGTGGCTCCTCTCAGATTCCAGAACTTTCTGCCACAGAAATGTGAGGAACATGTGTTTTTTTAGCCACATTTTGCGGTTTGCAAAGGATTCTGGGTAACATAAACTGGTCGGAGCCCCACAAGTCACCCCATCTTGGATTCCCCTAGGTCTCTAGTTTTCAGAAATGCACAGGTTTGGTAGGTTTCCTTAGGTGCCGGCTGAGCTAGAGGCCAAAATCTACAGGTAGGCACTACGCAAAAAACACCTCTGTTTTCTTTCAAAAATTTGGATGTGTCCACGTTGCGCTTTAGGGCGTTTCCTGTTGCGGGCGCTAGGCCTACCCACACAAGTGAGGTATCATTTTTATCGGGAGACTTGGGGGAACGCTGGGTGGAAGGAAATTTGTGGCTCCTCTCAGATTCCAGAACTTTCTGCCACAGAAATGTGAGGAACATGTGTTTTTTTAGCCAAATGTTGAGGTTTTCAAAGGATTCTGGGTAACAGAACCTGGTCCGAGCCCCACTAGTCACCCCCTTTGGATTCCCCTTGGTCTCTAGTTTTGAGAAATGCACAGGGTTGGTATGTTTCCCTAGGTGCCGGCTCAGCTAGAGGCCAAAATCTACAGGTAGGCACTTCGCAAAAAACACCTCTGTTTTCTTTCAAAAAATTGGATGTG
>NW_027150381.1:0-13000 GCF_031143425.1 Pleurodeles waltl
AACCTCAAAATGTGGCTAAAAAAACACATGTTCCTCACATTTCGGTGACAGAAAGTTCTGGAATCTGAGAGGAGGGACAAATTTCCTTCCACCCAGCGTTCCCCCAAGTCTCCCGATAAAAATGATTCCTCACTTGTGTGGGTAGGCCTAGTGCCCGCGATAGGATATGCCCCAAAGCACAATGTGGACACATACCATTTTTTTAAAAGAAAACAGAGGTGTTTTTTGCAAAGTGCCTACCTGTAGATTTTGGCCTCTAGCTCAGCCGGCGCCTAGGGAAACCTACCAAACCTGTGCATTTTTTAAAACTAGAGACCTAGGGGAATCCAAGATGGGGTGACTTGTGGGGCTCTGACCAGGTTCTGTTACCCAGAATCCTTTGCAAACCTCAAAATGTGGCTAAAAAAACACATGTTCCTCACATTTCGGTGACAGAAAATTCTGGAATCTGAGAGGAGGGACAAATTTCCTTCCACCCAGCGTTCCCCCAAGTCTCCCGATAAAAATGATACCTCACTTGTGTGGGTAGGCCTAGCGCCCGCGATAGGATATGCCCCAAAGCACAATGTGGACACATACCATTTTTTAAAAAGAAAACAGAGGTGTTTTTTGCAAAGTGCCTACCTGTAGATTTTGGCCTCTAGCTCAGCCGGCACCTAGGGAAACCTACCAAACCTGTGCATTTTTTAAAACTAGAGACCTAGGGGAATCCAAGATGGGGTGACTTGTGGGGCTCTGACCAGGTTCTGTTACCCAGAATCCTTTGCAAACCTCAAAATGTGGCTAAAAAAACACATGTTCCTCACATTTCGGTGACAGAAAGTTCTGGAATCTGAGAGGAGGCACAAATTTCCTTCCACCCAGCGTTCCCCCAAGTCTCCCGAAACAAATGGTACCTCACTTGTGTGGGTTGGCCTAGCGCCCGCAACAGGATATGCCCCAAAACACAATGTGAACACATCCCATTTTTTCACAGAAAACAGAGCTTTTTTTTGCAAAGTGCCTACCTGTAGATTTTGGCCTCTAGCTCAGCCGACACCTAGGGAAACCTACCAAACCTGTGCATTTTTGAAAACTAGAGACCTAGGGGAATCCAAGATGGGGTGACTTGTGGGGCTCTGACCAGGTTCTGTTACCCAGAATCCTTTGCAGACCTCAAAATGTGGCTAAAAAAACACATGTTCCTCACATTTCGGTGACTGAAAGTTCTAGAATCTGATAGGAGGGACAAATTTCCTTCCACCCAGCGTTCCCCCAAGTCTCCCGATAAAAATGATACCTCACTTGTGTGGGTAGGCCTAGCTCCCGCGACAGGATATGCCCCAAAACATAACGTGGACACATCCCATTTTTTGACAGAAAACAGAGCTGTTTTTTGCAAAGTGCCTACCATTAGATTTTGGCCTCTAGCTCAGCCGGCACCTAGGGAAACCGACCAAACCTGTGCATTTATGAAAACTAGAGACCTAGGGGAATCCAAGATGGGGTGACTTGTGGGGCTCTGACCAGGTTCTGTTACCCAGAATCCTTTGCAAACCTCAAAATTTGGCTAAAAAAACACATTTTCCTCACATTTCGGTGACAGAAAGTTCTGGAATCTGAGAGGATGGAAAAATTTTCTTCCACCCAGCGTTCCCCCAAGTCTCCCGATAAAAATGGTACCTCACTTGTGTGGGTAGGCCTAGCGCCCGCGACAGGATATGCCCCAAAACAGAACGTGAACACATCCCATTTTTTCACAGAAAACAGTGCTGTTTTTTGCAAAGTGTCTACCTGTAGATTTTGGCCTCTAGCTCAGCCGGCACCTAGGGAAACCTACCAAACCTGTGCATTTTTTTAAACTAGAGACCCTGGGGAATCCAAAATGGGGTGACTTGTGGGGCTCTGACCAGGTTCTGTTACCCAGGATCCTTTGCAAACCTCAACATTTGGCTAAAAAAACTAATTTTCCTCACATTTCGGTGACAGAAAGTTCTGGAATCTGAGAGGAGGGAAACATTTCCTTCCACCCAGCGTTCCTCCAAGTCTCCCGATAAAAATGGTACCTCACTTGTGTGGGTAGGCCTAGCGCCCGCGACAGGATATGCCCCAAAACACAACGTGAACACATCCCATTTTTTCACAGAAAACAGTGCTGTTTTTTGCAAAGTGCCTACCTGTAGATTTTGGCCTCTAGCTCAGCCGACACCTAGGGAAACCTACCAAACCTGTGCATTTTTGAAAACTAGAGACCTAGGGGAATCCAAGATGGGGTGACTTGTGGGGCTCTGACCAGGTTCTGTTACCCAGAATCCTTTGCAAACCTCAAAATGTGGCTAAAAAAACACATGTTCCTCACATTTCGGTGACAGAAAGTTCTGGAATCTGAGAGGAGGGACAAATTAACTTCCACCCAGCGTTCCCCCAAGTCTCTCGATAAAAATGATTCCTCACTTGTGTGGGTAGGCCTAGTGCCCGCGATAGGATATGCCCCAAAGCACAATGTGGACACATACCATTTTTTTAAAAGAAAACAGAGGTGTTTTTTGCAAAGTGCCTACCTGTAGATTTTGGCCTCTAGCTCAGCCGGCACCTAGGGAAACCTACCAAACCTGTGCATTTTTTAAAACTAGAGACCTAGGGGAATCCAAGATGGGGTGACTTGTGGGGCTCTGACCAGGTTCTGTTACCCAGAATCCTTTGCAAACCTCAAAATGTGGCTAAAAAAACACATGTTCCTCACATTTCGGTGACAGAAAGTTCTGGAATCTGAGAGGAGGCACAAATTTCCTTCCACCCAGCGTTCCCCCAAGTCTCCCGAAACAAATGGTACCTCACTTGTGTGGGTTGGCCTAGCGCCCGCAACAGGATATGCCTCAAAACACAACGTGAACACATCCCATTTTTTCACAGAAAACAGAGCTGTTTTTTGCAAAGTACCTACCTGTAGATTTTGGCCTCTAGCTCAGCCGGCACCTAGGGAAACCTACCAAACCTGTGCATTTTTTAAAACAAGAGACCATGGGGAATCCAAGATGAGGTGACTTGTGGGGCTCTGACCAGGTTCTGTTACCCAGGATCCTTCGCAAACCTCAAAATAGGTCTAAAAAAACACATTTTCCTCACATTTCGGTGCCAGAAAGTTCTGAAATCTTAGAGGAGGCACAAATTTCGTTCCACCCAGCCTTGTCCCAAGTCTCCCGATAAGAATGATACCTCACTTGTGTGGGTAGGCCTAGCGCCCGCGACAGGAAATGCCCCAAAGCACAATGTGGACACATACCATTTTTTGAAAGAAAACAGAGGTGTTTTTTGCAAAGTGCCTACCTGTAGATTTTGGCCTCTAGCTCAGCCGGCACCTAGGGAAACCTACCAAACCTGTGCATTTTTTAAAACTAGAGACGTAGGGGAATCCAAGATGGGGTGACTTGTGGGGCTCTGACCAGGTTCTGTTACCCAGAATCCTTTGCAAACCTCAACATTTGGCTAAAAAAACACATTTTCCTCACATTTCGGTGACAGAAAGTTCTGGAATCTGAGAGGAGGGAAAAATTTCCTTCCACCCAGCGTTCCCCCAAGTCTCCCGATAAAAATGGTGCCTCACTTGTGTGGGTAGGCCTAGCGCCCGCGACAGGATATGCCCCAAAACACAACGTGAACACATCCCATTTTTTCACAGAAAACAGAGCTGTTTTTTGCAAAGTGCCTACCTGTAGATTTTGGCCTCTAGCTCTGCCGGCACCTAGGGAAACCTACCAAACCTGTGCATTTTTTAAAACTAGAGACCTCGGGAAATCCAAGATGGGGTGACTTGTGGGAATCTGACCATGTTCTGTTACCCAGAATCCTTTGCAAACCTCAAAATTTGGCTAAAAAAACACATTTTCCTCATATTTCAGTGACAGAAAGTTCTGGAATCTGAGAGGAGGGACAAATCTTCTTCCACCCAACGTTCCCCCGAGTCTCCCGATAAAAATGGTACCTCACTTGTGTGGGTAGGCCTAGCGCCCGCGACAGGATATGCCCCAAAACACAACGTGAACACATCCCATTTTTTCACAGAAAACAGAGCTGTTTTTTGCAAAGTGCCTACCTGTAGATTTTGGCCTCTAGCTCAGCCGGCACCTAGGGAAACCTACCAAACCTGTGCATTTTTTAAAACTAGAGACCATAGGGAATCCAAGATGAGGTGACTTGTGGGGCTCTGACCAGGTTCTGTTACCCAGGATCCTTCGCAAACCTCAAAATATGGCTAAAAAAACACATTTTTCTCACATTTCGGTGCCAGAAAGTTCTGAAATCTTAGAGGAGGCACAAATTTCGTTCACCCAGCGTTTCCCCAAGTCTCCCGATAAGAATGATACCTCACTTGTGTGGGTAGGCCTAGCGCCAGCGACAGGAAATGCCCCAAAGCACAATGTGGACACATACCATTTTTTGAAAGAAAACAGAGGAGTTTTTTGCAAAGTGCCTACCTGTAGATTTTGGCCTCTAGCTCAGCCGGCACCTAGGGAAACCTACCAAACCTGTGCATTTTTGAAAACTAGAGACCTAGGGGAATCCAAGATGGGGTGACTTGTGGGGCTCTGACCAGGTTCTGTTACCCAGAATCCTTTGCAAACCTCAACATTTGGCTAAAAAAACACATTTTCCTCACATTTCGGTGACAGAAAGTTCTGGAATCTGAGAGGAGGGACAAATTTCCTTCCACCCAGCGTTCCCCAAAGCCTCCCGATAAAAATGGTACCTCACTTGTGTGGGTAGGCGTAGCGCCCGCGACATGATAGGCCCCAAAACACAATGTGAACTCATCCCATTTTTTCACAGAAAACAGAGCTGTTTTTTGCAATGTGCCTACCTGTAGATTTTGGCCTCTAGCTCAGCCGGCACCTAGGGAAACCTACCAAACCTGTGCATTTTTGAAAACTAGAGACCTAGGGGAATCCAAGATGGGGTGACTTGTGGGGCTCTGACCAGGTTCTGTTACCCAGAATCCTTTGCAAACCTCCAAATGTGGCTAAAAAAACACATGTTCCTCACATTTTGGTGACAGAAAGTTCTGGAATCTGAGAGGAGGGACAAATTTCCTTCCACAAAACGTTCCCCCAAGTCTCCCGATAAAAATGATACCTCACTTGTGTGGGTAGGCCTAGCGCCCGCGACAGGGTATGCCCCAAAACACAACGTGAACACATCCCATTTTTTCACAGAAAACAGAGCTGTTTTTTGCAAAGTGCCTACCTGTAGACTTTGGCCTCTAGCTCAGCTGGCACCAGGGAAACCTACCAAACCTGTGCATTTTTGAAAACTAGAGACCTAGTGGAATCCAAGATGGGGGTGACTTGTGGGGCTCTGACCAGGTTCTGTTACCCAGAATCCTTTGCTAACCTCAAAATGTGCCTAAAAAAACAAATTTTCCTCACATTTCGGTGCCAGAAAGTTCTGAAATCTGAGAGGAGGCACAAATTTCGTTCCACCCAACGTTTCCCCAAGTCTCCCGATAAAAATGATACCTCACTTGTGTGGGTAGGCCTAGCACCCGCGACAGGATACGCCCCAAAACACAACCTGGACACATCCCATTTTTTGAAAGAAAACATAGGTGTTTTTTGCAAAGTGCCAACCTGTAGATGTTGGCCTCTAGCTCAGCCGGCACTTAGGGAAACCTACCAAACCTCTGCATTTTTCAAAACTAGAGACCTAAGGGAATCCAAGATGGGGTGACTTGTGGGGCTCTGACCAGGTTCTGTTACCCAGAATCCTTTGCAAACCTCAACATTTGGCTAAAAAAACACATTTTCCTCACAATTAGGTGACAGAAAGTTCTGGAATCTGAGAGGAGGGAAAAATTTCCTTCCACCCAGAGTTCCCCCAAGTCTCCCGATAAAAATGGTGCCTCACTTGTGTGGGTAGGCCTAGCGCCCCGACAGGATATGCCCCAAAACACAACGTGAACACATCCCATTTTTTCACTGAAAACAGTGCTGTTATTTGCAAAGTGCCTACCTGCAGATTTTGGCCTCTAGCTCAGCCGGCACCTAGGGAAACCTACCAAACCTGTGCATTTTTTAAAACTAGAGACCTAGGGGAATCCAAGATGGGGTGACTTCTGGGCTCTGACCAGGTTCTGTTACCCAGAATCCTTTGCAAACCTCAACATTTGGCTAAAAAAACACACGTTCCTCACATTTCGGTGACAGAAAGTTCTGGAATCTGAGAGGAGGGACAAATTTCCTTCCACCCAGCGTTCCCCAAAGCCTCCCGATAAAAATGGTACCTCACTTGTGTGGGTAGGCGTAGCGCCCGCGACATGATAGGCCCCAAAACACAATGTGAACTCATCCCATTTTTTCACAGAAAACAGAGCTGTTTTTTGCAATGTGCCTACCTGTAGATTTTGGCCTCTAGCTCAGCCGGCACCTAGGGAAACCTACCAAACCTGTGCATTTTTGAAAACTAGAGACCTAGGGGAATCCAAGATGGGGTGACTTGTGGGGCTCTGACCAGGTTCTGTTACCCAGAATCCTTTGCAAACCTCCAAATGTGGCTAAAAAAACACATGTTCCTCACATTTCGGTGACAGAAAGTTCTGGAATCTGAGAGGAGGGACAAATTTCCTTCCACAAAACGTTCCCCCAAGTCTCCCGATAAAAATGATACCTCACTTGTGTGGGTAGGCCTAGCGCCCGCGACAGGGTATGCCCCAAAACACAACGTGAACACATCCCATTTTTTCACAGAAAACAGAGCTGTTTTTTGCAAAGTGCCTACCTGTAGACTTTGGCCTCTAGCTCAGCTGGCACCAGGGAAACCTACCAAACCTGTGCATTTTTGAAAACTAGAGACCTAGTGGAATCCAAGATGGGGGTGACTTGTGGGGCTCTGACCAGGTTCTGTTACCCAGAATCCTTTGCTAACCTCAAAATGTGCCTAAAAAAACAAATTTTCCTCACATTTCGGTGCCAGAAAGTTCTGAAATCTGAGAGGAGGCACAAATTTCGTTCCACCCAACGTTTCCCCAAGTCTCCCGATAAAAATGATACCTCACTTGTGTGGGTAGGCCTAGCACCCGCGACAGGATACGCCCCAAAACACAACCTGGACACATCCCATTTTTTGAAAGAAAACATAGGTGTTTTTTGCAAAGTGCCAACCTGTAGATGTTGGCCTCTAGCTCAGCCGGCACTTAGGGAAACCTACCAAACCTCTGCATTTTTCAAAACTAGAGACCTAAGGGAATCCAAGATGGGGTGACTTGTGGGGCTCTGACCAGGTTCTGTTACCCAGAATCCTTTGCAAACCTCAACATTTGGCTAAAAAAACACATTTTCCTCACAATTAGGTGACAGAAAGTTCTGGAATCTGAGAGGAGGGAAAAATTTCCTTCCACCCAGAGTTCCCCCAAGTCTCCCGATAAAAATGGTGCCTCACTTGTGTGGGTAGGCCTAGCGCCCCGACAGGATATGCCCCAAAACACAACGTGAACACATCCCATTTTTTCACAGAAAACAGTGCTGTTATTTGCAAAGTGCCTACCTGCAGATTTTGGCCTCTAGCTCAGCCGGCACCTAGGGAAACCTACCAAACCTGTGCATTTTTTAAAACTAGAGACCTAGGGGAATCCAAGATGGGGTGACTTCTGGGCTCTGACCAGGTTCTGTTACCCAGAATCCTTTGCAAACCTCAACATTTGGCTAAAAAAACACATGTTCCTCACATTTCGGTGACAGAAAGTTCTGGAATCTGAGAGGAGGGACAAATTTCCTTCCACCCAGCGTTCCCCAAAGCCTCCCGATAAAAATGGTACCTCACTTGTGTGGGTAGGCGTAGCGCCCGCGACATGATAGGCCCCAAAACACAACGTGAACTCATCCCATTTTTTCACAGAAAACAGAGCTGTTTTTTGCAATGTGCCTACCTGTAGATTTTGGCCTCTAGCTCAGCCGGCACCTAGGGAAACCTACCAAACCTGTGCATTTTTGAAAACTAGAGACCTAGGGGAATCCAAGATGGGGTGACTTGTGGGGCTCTGACCAGGTTCTGTTACCCAGAATCCTTTGCAAACCTCCAAATGTGGCTAAAAAAACACATGTTCCTCACATTTCGGTGACAGAAAGTTCTGGAATCTGAGAGGAGGGACAAATTTCCTTCCACCCAGCGTTCCCCCAAGTCTCCCGATAAAAATGATACCTCACTTGTGTGGGTAGGCCTAGCGCCCGCGACAGGGTATGCCCCAAAACACAACGTGAACACATCCCATTTTTTCACAGAAAACAGAGCTGTTTTTTGCAAAGTGCCTACCTGTAGACTTTGGCCTCTAGCTCAGCTGGCACCAGGGAAACCTACCAAACCTGTGCATTTTTGAAAACTAGAGACCTAGTGGAATCCAAGATGGGGGTGACTTGTGGGGCTCTGACCAGGTTCTGTTACCCAGAATCCTTTGTTAACCTCAAAATGTGGCTAAAAAAACACATTTTCCTCACATTTCGGTGCCAGAAAGTTCTGAAATCTGAGAGGAGGCACAAATTTCGTTCCACCCAACGTTTCCCCAAGTCTCCCGATAAAAATGATACCTCACTTGTGTGGGTAGGCCTAGCACCCGCGACAGGATACGCCCCAAAACACAACCTGGACACATCCCATTTTTTGAAAGAAAACATAGGTGTTTTTTGCAAAGTGCCAACCTGTAGATGTTGGCCTCTAGCTCAGCCGGCACTTAGGGAAACCTACCAAACCTGTGCATTTTTCAAAACTAGAGACCTAAGGGAATCCAAGATGGGGTGACTTGTGGGGCTCTGACCAGGTTCTGTTACCCAGAATCCTTTGCAAACCTCAACATTTGGCTAAAAAAACACATTTTCCTCACAATTAGGTGACAGAAAGTTCTGGAATCTGAGAGGAGGCACAAATTTCCTTCCACCCAGCGTTCCACCAAGTCTCCCGATAAAAATGGTACCTCACTTGTGTGGGTAGGCCTAGTGCCCGCGACAGGATATGCCCCAAAACACAACGTGAACTCATCCCATTTTTTCACAGAAAACAGAGCTGTTTTTTGCAAAGTGCCTACCTGTAGATTTTGGCCTCGAGCTCAGCCGTCACCTAGAGAAACCTACCAAACCTGTGCATGTTTGAAAACTAGAGACCTAGGGGAATCCAAGATGGGGTGAGTTGTGGGGCTCTGACCGGGTTCTGTTCCCAGAATCCTTTGCAAACCTCAACATTTGGCTAAAAAAACACATTTTCCTTACATTTCGGTCACAGAAAGTTCTGGAATCTGAGAGGAGGCACAAATTTCCTTCCTCCCACCGTTCCCCCAAGTCTCCCGATAAAAATGGTACCTCACTTGTGTGGGTAGGCCTAGCGTCCGCGACAGGCTATGCCCCAAAACACATCGTGAACACATCCCATTTTTTCACAGAAAACAGAGCTGATTTTTGCAAAGTGCCTACCTGTAGATTTTGGCCTCTAGCTCAGCCGGCACCCAGGGAAACCTACCAAACCAGTGCATTTTTGAAAACTAGAGACCTAGGGGAATCCAACATGGGGTGACTTGTGGGGCTCTGACTAGGTTCTGTTACCCAGAATCCTTTGCAAACCTCAAAATGTGGCTAAAAAAACACATGCTCCTCATATTTCGGGGACAGAAAGTTCTGGAATCTGAGAGGAGGGAAAAATTTCCTTCCACCCAGCGTTCCCCCAAGTCTCCCGATAAAAATGGTGCCTCACTTGTGTGGGTAGGCCTAGCGCCCGCGACAGGATATGCCCCAAAACACAACGTGAACACATCCCATTTTTTCACAGAAAACAGAGCTGTTTTTTGCAAAGTGCCTACCTGTAGATTTTGGCCTCTAGCTCTGCCGGCACCTAGGGAAACCTACCAAACCTGTGCATTTTTTAAAACTAGAGACCTCGGGAAATCCAAGATGGGGTTGACTTGTGGGACTCTGACCAGGTTCTGTTACCCAGAATCCTTTGCAAACCTCAAAATTTGGCTAAAAAAACACATTTTCCTCACATTTCGGTGCCAGAAAGTTCTGAAATCTTAGAGGAGGCACAAATTTCGTTCACCCAGCGTTTCCCCAAGTCTCCCGATAAGAATGATACCTCACTTGTGTGGGTAGCCTAGCGCCAGCGACAGGAAATGCCCCAAAGCACAATGTGGACACATACCATTTTTTGAAAGAAAACAGAGGAGTTTTTTGCAAAGTGCCTACCTGTGGATTTTGGCCTCTAGCTCAGCCGGCACCTAGGGAAACCTACCAAACCTGTGCATTTTTGAAACTAGAGACCTAGGGGAATCCAAGATGGGGTGACTTGTGGGGCTCTGACCAGGTTCTGTTACCCAGAATCCTTTGCAAACCTCAACATTTGCTAAAAAAACACATTTTCCTCACATTTCGGTGACAGAAAGTTCAGGAATCTGAGAGGAGGGAAAAATTTCCTTCCACCCAGAGTTCCCCCAAGTCTCCCGATAAAAATGGTGCCTCACTTGTGTGGGTAGGCCTAGCGCCCGCGACAGGATATGCCCCAAAACACAACGTGAACACATCCCATTTTTTCACAGAAAACAGTGCTGTTTTTTGCAAAGTGCCTACCTGTAGATTTTGGCCTCTAGCTCAGCCGGCACCTAGGGAAACCTACCAAACCTGTGCATTTTTAAAAACTAGAGACCTAGGGGAATCCAGATGGGGGTGACTTCTGGGCTCTGACCAGGTTCTGTTACCGAGAATCCTTTGCAAACCTCCAAATGTGGCTAAAAAAACACATGTTCTCACATTTCGGTGACAGAAAGTTCTGGAATCTGAGAGGAGGGACAAATTTCCTTCCACCCAGCGTTCCCCCAAGTCTCCCGATAAAAATGATACCTCACTTGTGTGGGTAGGCCTAGCGCCAGCGACAGGAAATGCCCCAAAGCACAATGTGGACACATTCCATTTTTTGAAAGAAAACAGAGGAGTTTTTTGCAAAGTGCCTACCTGTAGATTTTGGCCTCTAGCTCAGCCGGCACCTAGGGAAACCTACCAAACCTGTGCATTTTTGAAAACTAGAGACCTAGGGGAATCCAAGATGGGGTGACTTGTGGGGCTCTGACCAGGTTCTGTTACCCAGAATCCTTTGCAAACCTCAACATTTGGCTAAAAAAACACATTTTCCTCACATTTCGGTGACAGAAAGTTCTTGGAATCTGAGAGGAGGGAAAAATTTCCTTCCACCAGAGTTCCCCCAAGTCTCCCGATAAAAATGGTGCCTCACTTGTGTGGGTAGGCCTAGCGCCCGCGACAGGATATGCCCAAACACAACGTGGAACACATCCCATTTTTTCACAGAAAACAGTGCTGTTTTTTTGCAAAGTGCCTACCTGCAGATTTTGGCCTCTAGCTCAGCCGGCACCTAGGGAAACCTACCAAACCTGTGCATTTTTGAAAACTAGAGACCTAGGGGAATCCAAGATGGGGTGACTTCTGGCTCTGACCAGGTTCTGTTACCCAGAATCCTTTGCAAACCTCAACATTTGGCTAAAAAAACACATGTTCCTCACATTTCGGTGACAGAAAGTTCTGGAATCTGAGAGGAGGGACAAATTTCCTTCCACCCAGCGTTCCCCAAAGCCTCCCGATAAAAATGGTACCTCACTTGTGTGGGTAGGCGTAGCGCCCGCGACATGATAGGCCCCAAAACACAACGTGAACTCATCCCATTTTTTCACAGAAAACAGAGCTGTTTTTGCAATGTGCCTACCTGTAGATTTTGGCCTCTAGCTCAGCCGGCACCTAGGGAAACCTACCAAACCTGTGCATTTTTGAAAACTAGAGACCTAGGGGAATCCAAGATGGGGTGACTTGTGGGGCTCTGACCAGGTTCTGTTACCCAGAATCCTTTGCAAACCTCCAAATGTGGCTAAAAAAACACATGTTCCTCACATTTCGGTGACAGAAAGTTCTGGAATCTGAGAGGAGGGACAAATTTCCTTGCACCCAGCGTTCCCCCAAGTCTCCCGATAAAAATGATACCTCACTTGTGTGGGTAGGCCTAGCGCCAGCGACAGGAAATGCCCCAAAGCACAATGTGGACACATACCATTTTTTGAAAGAAAACAGAGGAGTTTTTTGCAAAGTGCCTACCTGTAGATTTTGGCCATCTAGCGGCACCTAGGGAAACCTACCAAACCTGTGCATTTTTGAAAACTAGAGACCTAGGGGAATCCAAGATGTGGTGACTTGTGGGGCTCTGACCAGGTTCTGTTACCCAGAATCCTTTGCAAACCTCAACATTTGGCTAAAAAAACACATTTTCCTCACATTTCGGTGACAGAAAGTTCTGGAATCTGAGAGGAGGGAAAAATTTCCTTCCACCCAGAGTTCCCCCAAGTCTCCCGATAAAAATGGGTGCCTCACTTGTGTGGGTAGGCCTAGCGCCCGCGACAGGATATGCCCCAAAACACAACGTGAACACATCCCATTTTTTCACAGAAAACAGTGCTGTTTTTTGCAAAGTGCCAACCTGCAGATTTTGGCCTCTAGCTCAGCCGGCACCTAGGGAAACCTACCAAACCTGTGCATTTTTGAAACTAGAGACCTAGGGGAATCCAAGATGGGGTGACTTCTGGGCTCTGACCATGTTCTGTTACCCAGAATCCTTTGCAAACCTCAACATTTGGCTAAAAAACACATGTTCCTCACATTTCGGTGACAGAAAGTTCTGGAATCTGAGAGGAGGGACAAATTTCCTTCCACCCAGCGTTCCCCAAAGCCTCCCGATAAAAATGGTACCTCACTTGTGTGGGTAGGCGTAGCGCCGCGACATGATAGGCCCCAAAACACAACGTGAACTCATCCCATTTTTTCACAGAAAACAGAGCTGTTTTTTGCAATGTGCCTACCTGTAGAATTTGGCCTCTAGCTCAGCCGGCACCTAGGGAAACCTACCAAACCTGTGCATTTTTGAAAACTAGAGACCTAGGGGAATCCAAGATGGGGTGACTTGTGGGGCTCTGACCAGGTTCTGTTACCCAGAATCCTTT
>NW_027150382.1:0-11000 GCF_031143425.1 Pleurodeles waltl
GTGCCTACCTGTAGATTTTGGCCTGTAGCTCAGCCGCCACCTAGGGAAACCTACCAAACCTGTGCATTTCTGAAAACTAGAGACCTAGGGGAATCCAAGATGGGGTGACTTGTGTGGCTCAGACCAGGTTCTGTTACCCAGAATCCTTTGCAAACCTCAAAATTTGGCCAAAAAAACACATGTTCCTCACATTTCTGTGGCAGAAAGTTCTGGAATCTGAGAGGAGCCACAAATTTCCTTCCACCCAGCGTTCCCCCACGTCTCCCGATAAAAATGATACCTCACTTGTGTGGGTAGGCCTAGCGCCCGCGACAGGAAACGCCCCAAAGCACAACGTGGACACAGCCAAATTTTTGAAGGAAAACAGAGGTGTTTTTTGCAAAGTGCCTACCTGTAGATTTTGGCCTGTAGCTCAGCCGCCACCTAGGGAAACCTACCAAACCTGTGCATTTCTGAAAACTAGAGACCTTGGGGAATCCAAGATGGGGTGACTTGTGTGGCTCAGACCAGGTTCTGTTACCCAGAATCCTTTGCAAACCTCAAAATTTGGCCAAAAAAACACATGTTCCTCACATTTCTGTGGCAGAAAGTTCTGGAATCTGAGAGGAGCCACAAATTTCTTTCCACCCAGCGTTCCCCCACGTCTCTCGATAAAAATGATACCTCACTTGTGTGGGTAGGCCTAGCGCCCGCGACAGGAAACGCCCCAAAGCGCAACGTAGACACAGCCAAATTTTTGAAGGAAAACAGAGGTGTTTTTTGCAAAGTGCCTACCTGTAGATTTTGGCCTGTAGCTCAGCCGCCACCTAGGGTAACCTACCAAACCTGTGCATTTCTGAAAACTAGAGACCTAGGGGAATCCAAGATGGGGTGACTTGTGTGGCTCGGACCAGGTTCTGTTACCCAGAATCCTTTGCAAAACTCAAAATTTGGCTAAAAAAACACATGTTCCTCACATTTCTGTGGCAGAAAGTTCTGGAATCTGAGAGGAGCCACAAAATTCCTTCCACCCAGCGTTCCCCCACGTCTCCCGATAAAAATGATACCTCATTTGTGTGGGTAGGCCTAGCGCCCGCGACAGGAAACGCCCCAAAGCGCAACGTGGACACAGCCAAATTTTTGAAGGAAAACAGAGGTGTTTTTTGCAAAGTTCCTACCTGTAGATTTTGGCCTGTAGCTCAGACGCCACCTAGGGAAACCTACCAAACCTGTGCATTTCTGAAAACTAGAGACCTAGGGGAATCCAAGATGGGGTGACTTGTGTGGCTCGGACCAGGTTCTGTTACCCAGAATCATTTGCAAACCTCAAAATTTGGGTAAAAAACCACATGTTCCTCACATTTCTGTGGCAGAAAGTTCTGGAATCTGAGAGGAGCCACAAATTTCCTTCCACCCAGCGTTCCCCCACGCCTCCCGATAAAAATGATACCTCACTTGTGTGGGTAGGCCTAGCGCCCGCGACAGGAAACGCCCCAAAGCGCAACGTGGACACAGCCAAATTTTTGAAGGAAAACAGAGGTGTTTTTTGCAAAGTGCCTACCTGTAGATTTTGGCCTGTAGCTCAGCCGCCACCTAGGGAAAACTGCCAAACCTGTGCATTTCTGAAAACTAGAGACGTAGGGGAATCCAAGATGGGGTGACTTGTGTGGCTCGGACCAGGTTCTGTTACCCAGAATCCTTTGCAAACCTCAAAATTTGGCTAAACAAACACATGTTCCTCACATTTCTGTGGCAGAAAGTTCTGGAATCTGAGAGGAGCCACAAATTTCCTTCCACCCAGCGTTCCCCCACGTCTCCCGATAAAAATGATACTTCACTTGTGTGGGTAGGCCTAGTGCCCGCGACAGGAAACGCCCCAAAGCGCAACGTGGACACAGCCAAATTTTTGAAGGAAAACAGAGGTGTTTTTTGCAAAGTGCCTACCTGTAGATTTTGGCCTGTAGCTCAGCCGCCACCTAGGGAAACCTACCAAACCTGTGCATTTCTGAAAACTAGAGACCTAGGGGAATCCAAGATGGGGTGACTTGTGTGGCTCGGACCAGGTTCTGTTACCCAAAATCCTTTGCAAACCTCAAAATTTGGCTAAAAAAACACATGTTCCTCACATTTCTGTGGCAGAAAGTTCTGGAATCTGAGAGGAGCCACAAATTTCCTTCCACCCAGCGTTCCCCCACGTCTCCCAATAAAAATGCTACCTCACTTGTGTGGGTAGGCCTAGCGCACGCGACAGGAAACGCCCCAAAGCGCAACGTGGACACAGCCACATTTTTGAAGGAAAACAGAGGTGTTTTTTTGCAAAGTGCCTACCTGTAGATTTTGGCCTGTAGCTCAGCCGCCACCTAGGGAAACCTACCAAACCTGTGAATTTCTGAAAACTAGAGACCTAGGGGAATCCAAGATGGGGTGACTTGTGTGGCTCAGACCAGGTTCTGTTACCCAGAATCCTTTGCAAACCTCAAAATTTGGCCAAAAAAACACATGTTCCTCACATTTCTGTGGCAGAAAGTTCTGGAATCTGAGAGGAGCCACAAATTTCCTTCCACCCAGTGTTCCCCCACGGCTCCCGATAAAAATGATACCTCACTTGTGTGGGTAAGCCTAGCGCCCACGACAGGAAACGCCCCAAAGCGCAACGTGGACACAGCCACATTTTTGAAGGAAAACAGAGGTATTTTTTGCAAAGTGCCTACCTGTAGATTTTGGCCTGTAGCTCAGCCGCCATCTAGGGAAACCTACCAAACCTGTGCATTTCTGAAAACTAGAGACCTAGGGGAATCCAAGATGGGGTGACTTGTGTGGCTCGGACCAGGTTCTGTTACCCAGAATCATTTGCAAACCTCAAAATTTGGGTAAAAAACCACATGTTCCTCATATTTCTGTGGCAGAAAGTTCTGGAATCTGAGAGGAGCCACAAATTTCCTTCCACCCAGCGTTCCCCCACGCCTCCCGATAAAAATGATACCTCACTTGTGTGGGTAGGCCTAGCGCCCGCGACAGGAAACGCCCCAAAGCGCAACGTGGACACAGCCAAATTTTTGAAGGAAAACAGAGGTGTTTTTTGCAAAGTGCCTACCTGTAGATTTTGGCCTGTAGCTCAGCCGCCACCTAGGGAAACCTGCCAAACCTGTGCATTTCTGAAAACTAGAGACGTAGGGGAATCCAAGATGGGGTGACTTGTGTGGCTCGGACCAGGTTCTGTTACCCAGAATCCTTTGCAAACCTCAAAATTTGGCTAAACAAACACATGTTCCTCACATTTCTGTGGCAGAAAGTTCTGGAATCTGAGAGGAGCCACAAATTTCCTTCCACCCAGCGTTCCCCCATGTCTCCCGATAAAAATGATACTTCACTTGTGTGGGTAGGCCTAGTGCCCGCGACAGGAAACGCCCCAAAGCGCAACGTGGACACAGCCAAATTTTTGAAGGAAAACAGAGGTGTTTTTTGCAAAGTGCCTACCTGTAGATTTTGGCCTGTAGCTCAGCCGCCACCTAGGGAAACCTACCAAACCTGTGCATTTCTGAAAACTAGAGACCTAGGGGAATCCAAGATGGGGTGACTTGTGTGGCTCGGACCAGGTTCTGTTACCCAGAATCCTTTGCAGACCTCACAATTTGGCTAAAAAAACACATGTTCCTCACATTTCTGTGGCAGAAAGTTCTGGAATCTGAGAGGAGCCATAAATTTCCTTCCACCCAGCGTTCCCCCACGTCTCCCGATAAAAATAATACCTCATTTGTGTGGGTAAGCCTAGCGCCCGCGACAGGAAACGCCCCAAAGCGCAACGTGGACACAGCCAAATTTTTGAAGGAAAACAGAGGTGTTTTTTGCAAAGTGCCTACCTGTAGATTTTGGCCTGTAGCTCAGCCGCCACCTAGGGAAACCTACCAAACCTGTGCATTTCTGAAAACTAGAGACCTAGGGGAATCCAAGATGGGGTGACTTGTGTGGCTCGGACCAGGTTCTGTTACCCAGAATCCTTTGCAAACCTCAAAATTTGGCTAAACAAACACATGTTCCTCACATTTCTGTGGCAGAAAGTTCTGGAATCTGAGAGGAGCCATAAATTTCCTTCCACCCAGCGTTCCCCCACGTCTCCCGATAAAAATAATACCTCATTTGTGTGGGTAAGCCTAGCGCCCGCGACAGGAAACGCCCCAAAGCGCAACGTGGACACAGCCAAATTTTTGAAGGAAAACAGAGGTGTTTTTTGCAAAGTGCCTACCTGTAGATTTTGGCCTGTAGCTCAGCCGCCACCTAGGGAAACCTACCAAACCTGTGCATTTCTGAAAACTAGAGACCTAGGGGAATCCAAGATGGGGTGACTTGTGTGGCTCGGACCAGGTTCTGTTACCCAGAATCCTTTGCAAGCCTCAAAATTTTGCTAAAAAACCACATGTTCCTCACATTTCTGTGGCAGAAAGTTCTGGAATCTGAGAGGAGCCACAAATTTCCCTCCACCCAGCGTTCCCCCACGTCTCCCGATAAAAATGATACCTCACTTGTGTGGGTAGGCCTAGTGCCCGCGACAGGAAACGCCCCAAAGCGCAACGTGGACACAGCCAAATTTTTGAAGGAAAACAGAGGTGTTTTTTGCAAAGTTCCTACCTGTAGATTTTGGCATGTAGCTCAGCCGCCACCTAGGGAAACCTACCAAACCTGTGCATTTCTGAAAACTAGAGACCTAGGGGAATCCAAGATGGGGTGACTTGTGTGGCTCGGACCAGGTTCTGTTACCCAGAATCCTTTACAAACCTCAAAATTTGGCTAAAAAAACACATGTTCCTCACATTTCTGTGGCAGAAAGTTCTGGAATCTGAGAGGAGCCACAAATTTCCTTCCACCCAGCGTTCCCCCACGTCTCCCGATAAAAATGATACCTCACTTGTGTGGGTAAGCCTAGCGCCCGCGACAGGTAACGCCCCAAAGCGCAACGTGGACACAGCCAAATTTTTGAAGGAAAACAGAGGTGTTTTTTGCAAAGTGCCTACCTGTAGATTTTGGCCTGTAGCTCAGCCGCCACCTAGGGAAACCTACCAAACCTGTGCATTTCTGAAAACTAGAGACCTAGGGGAATCCAAGATGGGGTGACTTGTGTGGCTCGGACCAGGTTCTGTTACCCAGAATCCTTTGCAAACCTAAAATTTGGCTAAAAAAAAACATGTTCCTCACATTTCTGTGGCAGAAAGTTCTGGAATCTGAGAGGAGCCACAAATTTCCTTCCACCCAGCGTTCCCCCACGTCTCCCGATAAAAATGATACCTCACTTGTGTGGGTAGGCCTAGCGCCCGCGACAGGAAACGCCCCAAAGCGCAACGTGGACACAGACACATTTTTGAAGGAAAACAGAGGTGTTTTTTGCAAAGTGCCTACCTGTAGATTTTGGCCTGTAGCTCAGCCGCCACCTAGGGAAACCTACCAAACCTGTGCATTTCTGAAAACTAGAGACCTAGGGGAATCCAAGATGGGGTGACTTGTGTGGCTCGGACCAGGTTCTGTTACCCAGAATCCTTTGCAAACCTCAAAAATGTGGCAAAAAAAAACACATGTTCCTCACATTTCTGTGGCAGAAAGTTCTGGAATCTGAGAGGAGCCACAAAATTCCTTCTACCCAGCGTTCCCCCACGTCTCCCGATAAAAATGATACCTCACTTGTGTGGGTAGGCCTAGCGCCCGCAACAGGAAACGCCCCAAAGCGCAACGTGGACACAGCCAAATTTTTGAAGGAAATCAGAGGTGTTTTTTGCAAAGTGCCTCCCTGTAGATTTTGGCCTGTAGCTCAGCCGCCACCTAGGGAAACTTACCAAACCTGTGCATTTCTGAAAACTAGAGACCTAGGGGAATCCAAGATGGGGTGACTTGTGTGGCTCGGACCAGGTTCTGTTACACAGAATCCTTTGCAAACCTCAAAATTTGGCCAAAAAAACACATGTTCCTCACATTTCTGTGGCAGAAAGTTCTGGAATCTGAGAGGAGCCACAAATTTCCTTCCACCCAGCGTTCCCCCACGTCTCCCGATAAAAATGATACATCACTTGTGTGGGTAGGCCTAGCGCCCGCGACAGGAAACGCCCCAAAGCACAACGTGGACACAGCCAAATTTTTGAAGGAAAACAGAGGTGTTTTTTGCAAAGTGCCTACCTGTAGATTTTGGCCTGTAGCTCAGCCGCCACCTAGGGAAACCTACCAAACCTGTGCATTTCTGAAAACTAGAGACCTTGGGGAATCCAAGATGGGGTGACTTGTGTGGCTCAGACCAGGTTCTGTTACCCAGAATCCTTTGCAAACCTCAAAATTTGGCCAAAAAAACACATGTTCCTCACATTTCTGTGGCAGAAAGTTCTGGAATCTGAGAGGAGCCACAAATTTCTTTCCACCCAGCGTTCCCCCACGTCTCCCGATAAAAATGATACCTCACTTGTGTGGGTAGGCCTAGCGCCCGCGACAGGAAACGCCCCAAAGCGCAACGTAGACACAGCCAAATTTTTGAAGGAAAACAGAGGTGTTTTTTGCAAAGTGCCTACCTGTAGATTTTGGCCTGTAGCTCAGCCGCCACCTAGGGTAACCTACCAAACCTGTGCATTTCTGAAAACTAGAGACCTAGGGGAATCCAAGATGGGGTGACTTGTGTGGCTCGGACCAGGTTCTGTTACCCAGAATCCTTTGCAAAACTCAAAATTTGGCTAAAAAAACACATGTTCCTCACATTTCTGTGGCAGAAAGTTCTGGAATCTGAGAGGAGCCACAAAATTCCTTCCACCCAGCGTTCCCCCACGTCTCCCGATAAAAATGATACCTCATTTGTGTGGGTAGGCCTAGCGCCCGCGACAGGAAACGCCCCAAAGCGCAACGTGGACACAGCCAAATTTTTGAAGGAAAACAGAGGTGTTTTTTGCAAAGTTCCTACCTGTAGATATTGGCCTGTAGCTCAGACGCCACCTAGGGAAACCTACCAAACCTGTGCATTTCTGAAAACTAGAGACCTAGGGGAATCCAAGATGGGGTGACTTGTGTGGCTCGGACCAGGTTCTGTTACCCAGAATCCTTTGCAAACCTCAAAATTTGGCTAAAAAAACACATGTTCCTCACATTTCTGTGGCAGAAAGTTCTGGAATCTGAGAGGAGCCACAAATTTCCTTCCACCCAGCGTTCCCCCCCGTCTCCCGATAAAAATGATACCTCACTTGTGTGGGTAAGCCTAGCGCCCACGACAGGAAACGCCCCAAAGCGCAACGTGGACACAGCCAAATTTTTGAAGGAAAACAGAGGTGTTTTTTGCAAAGTGCCTACCTGTAGATTTTGGCCTGTAGCTCAGCCGCCACCTAGGGAAACCTGCCAAACCTGTGCATTTCTGAAAACTAGAGACGTAGGGGAATCCAAGATGGGGTGACTTGTGTGGCTCGGACCAGGTTCTGTTACCCAGAATCCTTTGCAAACCTCAAAATTTGGCTAAACAAACACATGTTCCTCACATTTCTGTGGCAGAAAGTTCTGGAATCTGAGAGGAGCCACAAATTTCCTTCCACCCAGCGTTCCCCCACGTCTCCCGATAAAAATGATACTTCACTTGTGTGGGTAGGCCTAGTGCCCGCGACAGGAAACGCCCCAAAGCGCAACGTGGACACAGCCAAATTTTTTAAGGAAAACAGAGGTGTTTTTTGCAAAGTGCCTACCTGTAGATTTTGGCCTGTAGCTCAGCCGCCACCTAGGGAAACCTACCAAACCTGTGCATTTCTGAAAACTAGAGACCTAGGGGAATCCAAGATGGGGTGACTTGTGAGGCTCGGACCAGGTTCTGTTACCCAAAATCCTTTGCAAACCTCAAAATTTGGCTAAAAAAACACATGTTCCTCACATTTCTGTGGCAGAAAGTTCTGGAATCTGAGAGGAGCCACAAATTTCCTTCCACCCAGCGTTCCCCCACGTCTCCCGATAAAAATGCTACCTCACTTGTGTGGGTAGGCCTAGCGCACGCGACAGGAAACGCCCCAAAGCGCAACGTGGACACAGCCACATTTTTGAAGGAAAACAGAGGTGTTTTTTTGCAAAGTGCCTACCTGTAGATTTTGGCCTGTAGCTCAGCCGCCACCTAGGGAAACCTACCAAACCTGTGAATTTCTGAAAACTAGAGACCTAGGGGAATCCAAGATGGGGTGACTTGTGTGGCTCAGACCAGGTTCTGTTACCCAGAATCCTTTGCAAACCTCAAAATTTGGCCAAAAAAACACATGTTCCTCACATTTCTGTGGCAGAAAGTTCTGGAATCTGAGAGGAGCCACAAATTTCCTTCCACCCAGCGTTCCCCCACGTCTCCCGATAAAAATGATACCTCACTTGTGTGGGTAGGCCTAGCGCCCGCGACAGGAAACGCCCCAAAGCACAACGTGGACACAGCCAAATTTTTGAAGGAAAACAGAGGTGTTTTTTGCAAAGTGCCTACCTGTAGATTTTGGCCTGTAGCTCAGCCGCCACCTAGGGAAACCTACCAAACCTGTGCATTTCTGAAAACTAGAGACCTTGGGGAATCCAAGATGGGGTGACTTGTGTGGCTCGGACCAGGTTCTGTTACCCAGAATCCTTTGCAAAACTCAAAATTTGGCTAAAAAAACACATGTTCCACACATTTCTGTGGCAGAAAGTTCTGGAATCTGAGAGGAGCCACAAAATTCCTTCCACCCAGCGTTCCCCCACGTCTCCCGATAAAAATGATACCTCATTTGTGTGGGTAGGCCTAGCGCCCGCGACAGGAAACGCCCCAAAGCGCAACGTGGACACAGCCAAATTTTTGAAGGAAAACAGAGGTGTTTTTTGCAAAGTTCCTACCTGTAGATATTGGCCTGTAGCTCAGACGCCACCTAGGGAAACCTACCAAACCTGTGCATTTCTGAAAACTAGAGACCTAGGGGAATCCAAGATGGGGTGACTTGTGTGGCTCGGACCAGGTTCTGTTACCCAGAATCCTTTGCAAACCTCAAAATTTGGCTAAAAAAACACATGTTCCTCACATTTCTGTGGCAGAAAGTTCTGGAATCTGAGAGGAGCCACAAATTTCCTTCCACCCAGCGTTCCCCCACGTCTCCCGATAAAAATGATACCTCACTTGTGTGGGTAAGCCTAGCGCCCACGACAGGAAACGCCCCAAAGCGCAACGTGGACACAGCCAAATGTTTGAAGGAAAACAGAGGTGTTTTTTGCAAAGTGCCTACCTGTAGATTTTGGCCTGTAGCTCAGCCGCCACCTAGGGAAACCTGCCAAACCTGTGCATTTCTGAAAACTAGAGACGTAGGGTAATCCAAGATGGGGTGACTTGTGTGGCTCGGACCAGGTTCTGTTACCCAGAATCCTTTGCAAACCTCAAAATTTGGCTAAACAAACACATGTTCCTCACATTTCTGTGGCAGAAAGTTCTGGAATCTGAGAGGAGCCACAAATTTCCTTCCACCCAGCGTTCCCCCACGTCTCCCGATAAAAATGATACTTCACTTGTGTGGGTAGGCCTAGTGCCCGCGACAGGAAACGCCCCAAAGCGCAACGTGGACACAGCCAAATTTTTGAAGGAAAACAGAGGTGTTTTTTGCAAAGTGCCTACCTGTAGATTTTGGCCTGTAGCTCAGCCGCCACCTAGGGAAACCTACCAAACCTGTGCATTTCTGAAAACTAGAGACCTAGGGGAATCCAAGATGGGGTGACTTGTGAGGCTCGGACCAGATTCTGTTACCCAAAATCCTTTGCAAACCTCAAAATTTGGCTAAAAAAACACATGTTCCTCACATTTCTGTGGCAGAAAGTTCTGGAATCTGAGAGGAGCCACAAATTTCCTTCCACCCAGCGTTCCCCCACGTCTCCCGATAAAAATGCTACCTCACTTGTGTGGGTAGGCCTAGCGCACGCGACAGGAAACGCCCCAAAGCGCAACGTGGACACAGCCACATTTTTGAAGGAAAACAGAGGTGTTTTTTTGCAAAGTGCCTACCTGTAGATTTTGGCCTGTAGCTCAGCCGCCACCTAGGGAAACCTACCAAACCTGTGAATTTCTGAAAACTAGAGACCTAGGGGAATCCAAGATGGGGTGACTTGTGTGGCTCAGACCAGGTTCTGTTACCCAGAATCCTTTGCAAACCTCAAAATTTGGCCAAAAAAACACATGTTCCTCACATTTCTGTGGCATAAAGTTCTGGAATCTGAGAGGAGCCACAAATTTCCTTCCACCCAGCGTTCCCCCACGTCTCCCGATAAAAATGATACCTCACTTGTGTGGGTAGGCCTAGCGCCCGCGACAGGAAACGCCCCAAAGCACAACGTGGACACAGCCAAATTTTTGAAGGAAAACAGAGGTGTTTTTTGCAAAGTGCCTACCTGTAGATTTTGGCCTGTAGCTCAGCCGCCACCTAGAGAAACCTACCAAACCTGTGCATTTCTGAAAACTAGAGACCTTGGGGAATCCAAGATGGGGTGACTTGTGTGGCTCAGACCAGGTTCTGTTACCCAGAATCCTTTGCAAACCTCAAAATTTGGCCAAAAAAACACATGTTCCTCACATTTCTGTGGCAGAAAGTTCTGGAATCTGAGAGGAGCCACAAATTTCTTTCCACCCAGCGTTCCCCCACGTCTCCCGATAAAAATGATACCTCACTTGTGTGGGTAGGCCTAGCGCCCGCGACAGGAAACGCCCCAAAGCGCAACGTAGACACAGCCAAATTTTTGAAGGAAAACAGAGGTGTTTTTTGCAAAGTGCCTACCTGTAGATTTTGGCCTGTAGCTCAGCCGCCACCTAGGGAAACCTACCAAACCTGTGTATTTCTGAAAACTAGAGACCTAGGGGAATCCAAGATGGGGTGACTTGTGTGGCTCGGACCAGGTTCTGTTACCCAGAATCCTTTGCAAAACTCAAAATTTGGCTAAAAAAACACATGTTCCTCACATTTCTGTGGCAGAAAGTTCTGGAGTCTGAGAGGAGCCACAAAATTCCTTCCACCCAGCGTTCCCCCACGTCTCCCGATAAA
>NW_027150383.1:0-6000 GCF_031143425.1 Pleurodeles waltl
CTAGAGGCCAACATCTACAGGTAGGCACTTTGCAAAAAACAGCTCTGTTTGATGTGAAAAAATGGGATGTGTCCATGTTGTGTTTTGGGGCATATCCTGTCCCGGGCGCTAGGCCTACCCACACAAGTCAGGTATCATTTTTATCGGAGACTTGGGGGAACGCTGGGTGGAAGGAAATTTGTGCCTCCTCTTAGATTCCAGAACTTTCTGTCACCGAAATGTGAGGAAAATGTGTTTTTTTAGCCAAATTTTGAGGTTTGCAAAGGATTCTGAGTAACAGAACCTGGTCAGAGTCCCACAAGTCACCCCATCTTTGATTTCCCTAGGTCTCTAGTTTAAAAAAATGCACAGGTTTAGTAGGTTTCCCTAGGTACCGGCTGAGCTAGAGGCCAAAATCTACAGGTAGGCACTTTGCAAAAAACAGCTCAGTTTTCTGTCAATAAATGGGATGTGTCCACGTTGTGTTTTGGTGCATATCCTGTCGCGGTAGCTAGGCCTACCCACACAAGTGAGGTACCATTTTTATCGGGAGACTTGGGGGAACGCTGGGTGGAAGGAAATTTGTGCCTCCTCTCAGATTCAGATTCCAGAACTTTCTGTCACCGAAATGTGAGGAAAATGTGTTTTTTTAGCCAAATTTTGAGGTTTGCAAAGGATTCTGGGTAACAGAACCTGGTCAGAGCCCCACAAGTCACCCCATCTTGGATTCCCCTAGGTCTCTAGTTTTCAAAAATACACAGGTTTGGTAGGTTTCCCTAGGCGCCGGCTGAGCTAGAGGCCAACATCTAGAGGTAAGGCACTTTGCAAAAAACAGCTCTGTTTTCTGTGAAAAATGGGATTTGTACATGTTGTGTTTTGGGGCATATCCTGTCGCGGGCGGTAGGCCTACCCACACAAGTCAGGTATCATTTTTATCGGGAGACTTGGGGGAACGCTGGGTGGAAGGAAATGTATGCCTCCTCTCAGATTCAGATTCCAGAACTTTCTGTCACCGAAATGTGAGGAAAATGTGTTTTTTTAGCCGAATTATGAGGTTTGCAAAGGATTCTGGGTAACAGAACCTGGTCAGAGCCCCACAAGTCACCCCGTCTTTGATTCCCCTAGGTCTCTAGTTTTCGAAAATGCACAGGTTTGGTAGGTTTCCGTAGGTGCCGGCTGAGCTAGAGACCAAAATCTACAGGTAGGCACTTTGCAAAAAACAGCTCTGTTTTCTGTGAAAAAATGGGATGTGTACATGTTGTGTTTTGGGGCATATCCTGTCGCTGGCGCTAGGCCTACCCACACAAGACAGGTATCATTTTTATCGGGAGACTTGGGGGAACGCTGGGTGGAAGGAAATTTGTGCCTCCTCTCTGATTCCAGAACTTTCTGTCACCGAAATGTGAGGAAAATGTGTTCTTTTAGCCGAATTTTGAGGTTTGCAAAGGATTCTGGGTAACAGAACCTGGTCAGAGACCCACAAGTCACCCCGTCTTTGATTCCCCTAGGTCTCTAGTTTTCAAAAATGCACAGTTTTGGTAGGTTTCCCTAGGTGCCGGCTGAGCTAGAGGCCAAAATCTACAGGTAGGCACTTTGCAAAAAACAGCTCTGTTTTCTGTCAAAAAATGGGATGTGTCCACGTTGTGATTTGGGGCATTTCCTGTCGCAGGCGCAAGGCTTACCCACACAAGTGAGGTGTCATTTTTATCGGGAGACTTGGGGGAACGCTGGTTGGAAGGAAATTTGTGCCTCCTCTCAGATTCCAGACCTTTCTGTCACAGAAATGTGAGGAAAGTGTGTTTTTTTAGCCAAACTTTGAGGTTTGCAAAGGATTCTGGGTAACAGAACCTGGACAGAGCCCCACAAGTCACCCCATCTTGGATTCCCCTAGGTCTCTAGTTTTCAAAAATGCACAGGATTGGTAGGTTTCCCTAGGTGCCAGCTGAGCTAGAGGCCAACATCTACAGGTAGGCACTTTGCAAAAAACAGCTCTGTTTGATGTGAAAAAATGGGATGTGTCCATGTTGTGTTTTGGGGCATATCCTGTCCCGGGCGCTAGGCCTACCCACACAAGTCAGGTATCATTTTTTATCGGAGACTTGGGGGAACGCTGGGTGGAAGGAAATTTGTGCCTCCTCTTAGATTCCAGAACTTTCTGTCACCGAAATGTGAGGAAAATGTGTTTTTTTAGCCAAATTTTGAGGTTTGCAAAGGATTCTGAGTAACAGAACCTGGTCAGAGTCCCACAAGTCACCCCATCTTTGATTTCCCTAGGTCTCTAGTTTAAAAAAATGCACAGGTTTAGTAGGTTTCCCTAGGTACCGGCTGAGCTAGAGGCCAAAATCTACAGGTAGGCACTTTGCAAAAAACAGCTCAGTTTTCTGTCAATAAATGGGATGTGTCCACGTTGTGTTTTGGTGCATATCCTGTCGCGGTAGCTAGGCCTACCCACACAAGTGAGGTACCATTTTTATCGGGAGACTTGGGGGAACGCTGGGTGGAAGGAAATTTGTGCCTCCTCTCAGATTCAGATTCCAGAACTTTCTGTCACCGAAATGTGAGGAAAATGTGTTTTTTTAGCCAAATTTTGAGGTTTGCAAAGGATTCTGGGTAACAGAACCTGGTCAGAGCCCCACAAGTCACCCCATCTTGGATTCCCCTAGGTCACTAGTTTTTAAAAATGCACAGGTTTGGTAGGTTTCCCTAGGTGCCGGCTGAGCTAGAGGCCAAAATCTACAGGTAGGCACTTTGCAAAAAACAGCTCTGTTTTCTGTCAAAAAATGGGATGTGTCCACGTTGTGATTTGGGGCATTTCCTGTTGCGGGCGCTAGGCCTACCCACACAAGTGAGGTACCATTTTTATCGGGAGACGAGGGGGAACGCTGGGTGGAAGGAAATTTGTGCCTCCTCTCTGATTCCAGAACTTTCTGTCACAGAAATGTGACGAAAATTTGATTTTTTAGCCAAATTTTGAGGTTTGCAAAGGATTCTGGGTAACAGAACCTGGTCAGAGCCCCACAAGTCACCCCATCTTGGATTCCCCTAGGTCACTAGTTTTAAAAAATGCACAGGTTTGGTAGGTTTCCCTAGGTGCCGGCTGAGCTAGAGGCCAAAATCTACAGGTAGGCACTTTGCAAAAAACAGCTCTGTTTTCTGTCAAAAAATGGGATGTGTCCACGTTGTGATTTGGGGCATTTCCTGTCGCAGGCGCAAGGCTTACCCACACAAGTGAGGTATCATTTTTATCGGGAGACTTGGGGGAACGCTGGGTGGAAGGAAATTTGTGCCTCCTCTCAGATTCCAGAACTTTCTGTCACAGAAATGTGAGGAAAGTGTGTTTTTTTAGCCAAACTTTGAGGTTTGCAAAGGATTCTGGGTAACAGAACTTGGACAGAGCCCCACAAGTCACCCCATCTTGGATTCCCCTAGGTCTCTAGTTTTCAAAAATGCACAGGATTGGTAGGTTTCCCTAGGTGCCAGCTGAGCTAGAGGCCAACATCTACAGGTAGGCACTTTGCAAAAAACAGCTCTGTTTGATGTGAAAAAATGGGATGTGTCCATGTTGTGTTTTGGGGCATATCCTGTCCCGGGCGCTAGGCCTACCCACACAAGTCAGGTATCATTTTTATCGGAGACTTGGGGGAACGCTGGGTGGAAGGAAATTTGTGCCTCCTCTTAGATTCCAGAACTTTCTGTCACCGAAATGTGAGGAAAATGTGTTTTTTTAGCCAAATTTTGAGGTTTGCAAAGGATTCTGGGTAACAGAACCTGGTCAGAGTCCCACAAGTCACCCCATCTTTGATTCCCCTAGGTCTCTAGTTTAAAAAAATGCACAGGTTTAGTAGGTTTCCCTAGGTACCGGCTGAGCTAGAGGCCAAAATCTACAGGTAGGCACTTTGCAAAAAACAGCTCAGTTTTCTGTCAATAAATGGGATGTGTCCACGTTGTGTTTTGGTGCATATCCTGTCGCGGGAGCTAGGCCTACCCACACAAGTGAGGTACCATTTTTATCGGGAGACTTGGGGGAACGCTGGGTGGAAGGAAATTTGTGCCTCCTCCCAGATTCAGATTCCAGAACTTTCTGTCACCGAAATGTGAGGAAAATGTGTTTTTTTAGCCAAATTTTGAGGTTTGCAAATGATTCTGGGTAACAGAACCTGGTCAGAGCCCTACAAGTCACCCCATCTTAGATTCCCCTAGGTCACTAGTTTTCAAAAATGCACAGGTTTGGTAGGTTTCCCTAAGTCCCGGCTGGGCTAGAGGCCAAAATGCACAAGGAGGCACTTTGCAAAAAACACCTCTGTTTTCTGTAAAAAAATGGGATGTGTCCATGTTGTGCTTTGGGGCATTTCCTGTTGCGGGCGCTAGGCCTACCCACACAAGTCAGTTATCATTTTTATCGGGAGCCTTGGGGGAACGCTGGTTGGAAGGAAATTTCTGCCTGCTCTCAGATTCCAGAACTTTCTGTCACAGAAATGTGACAAAAATGTGTTTTTTTAGCCAAATTTGGAGGTTTACAAAGGATTCTGGGTAACAGAACCTGGTAAGAGCCCCACAAGTCACCCCATCTTTGAATCCCCTAGGTCTCTAGTTTTCGAAAATGCACAGGTTTGGTAGGTTTCCCTAGGTGCCGGCTGAGCTAGAGGCCAAAATCTACAGGTAGGCACTTTGCAAAAAACAGCTCTGTTTTCTGTCAAAAAATGGGATGTGTCCACGTTGTGATTTGGGGCATTTCCTGTCGCAGGCGCAAGGCTTACCCACACAAGTGAGGTGTCATTTTTATCGGGAGACTTGGGGGAACGCTGGGTGGAAGGAAATTTGTGCCTCCTCTCAGATTCCAGAACTTTCTGTCACAGAAATGTGAGGAAAGTGTGTTTTTTTAGCCAAACTTTGAGGTTTGCAAAGGATTCTGGGTAACAGAACTTGGACAGAGCCCCACAAGTCACCCCATCTTGGATTCCCCTAGGTCTCTAGTTTTCAAAAATGCACAGGATTGGTAGGTTTCCCTAGGTGCCAGCTGAGCTAGAGGCCAACATCTACAGGTAGGCACTTTGCAAAAAACAGCTCTGTTTGATGTGAAAAAATGGGATGTGTCCATGTTGTGTTTTGGGGCATATCCTGTCCCGGGCGCTAGGCCTACCCACACAAGTCAGGTATCATTTTTATCGGAGACTTGGGGGAACGCTGGGTGGAAGGAAATTTGTGCCTCCTCTTAGATTCCAGAACTTTCTGTCACCGAAATGTGAGGAAAATGTGTTTTTTTAGCCAAATTTTGAGGTTTGCAAAGGATTCTGGGTAACAGAACCTGGTCAGAGTCCCACAAGTCACCCCATCTTTGATTCCCCTAGGTCTCTAGTTTAAAAAAATGCACAGGTTTAGTAGGTTTCCCTAGGTACCCGGCTGAGCTAGAGGCCAAAATCTACAGGTAGGCACTTTGCAAAAAACAGCTCAGTTTTCTGTCAATAAATGGGATGTGTCCACGTTGTGTTTTGGTGCATATCCTGTCGCGGGAGCTAGGCCTACCCACACAAGTGAGGTACCATTTTTATCGGGAGACTTGGGGGAACGCTGGGTGGAAGGAAATTTGTGCCTCCTCTCAGATTCAGATTCCAGAACTTTCTGTCACCGAAATGTGAGGAAAATGTGTTTTTTTAGCCAAATTTTGAGGTTTGCAAATGATTCTGGGTAACAGAACCTGGTCAGAGCCCTACAAGTCACCCCATCTTAGATTCCCCTAGGTCACTAGTTTTCAAAAATGCACAGGTTTGGTAGGTTTCCCTAAGTCCCGGCTGGGCTAGAGGCCAAAATGCACAAGGAGGCACTTTGCAAAAAACACCTCTGTTTTCTGTAAAAAAATGGGATGTGTCCATGTTGTGCTTTGGGGCATTTCCTGTCGCGGGCGCTAGGCCTACCCACACAAGTCAGTTATCATTTTTATCGGGAGCCTTGGGGGAACGCTGGTTGGAAGGAAATTTCTGCCTGCTCTCAGATTCCAGAACTTTCTGTCACAGAAATGTGACA